>NC_092818.1:18342963-18515463 GCF_023375885.2 Dermacentor andersoni
GATAATTTCGGTAGCCTCGAGGCTGCCGTTACCTGCTTCATGAACCTTTTGGCCGGCGAGTTGGCCGTGCGGCTGCCAGCCGGCATATTCTTGGTGACACGTTGCCCGCCATATGACGGCGTATTCGTTGGTTGTTTTCGTTTGCTGCCGAGGGCGGTCGCCCATCCCGCTTCATCGGGCTTCTCCGGGGCGATTTCCATCGCCTCGACGACTATGGTCCAAGGCATGGTTTCTGTTGGTCAGTAGTTCGCTTGAAACGCCGGTCGTCCGCCGGCAGGGGGGGGGGGGGGGGGTTAGGCCTACGCCTTCTCGCGCTGCCGCGCCGTAAGTAGGCGTAGCCCGTTAGGGTTGGCGCTCTCGCGGCGTGGTCGGAGATTCAAGAGGTTACAAAATGGTGAAAAGTCCACCCACCGATATGAGTCCACTATCTGCGCAATCCTCGGAACTTGCCGCTTCATAAAAGGTATACTTTCCGTGGGTCGGCTTCGCAAAACAGCCAAAAACCTTGGAAAATGGGAGCCTATGGCACGTCCGCACTACACTGCGCCTTCTTCTTCTTCACCTTCAGCCGAGAGAAAGAAAAATTTTCCTCTTGCATACCTCTATTCTGTCCCTCTTCACCCGGCTATGTTTCTTGGCCAAGAATCGCTCTTTACCACTAAAGCAGTCCTCGGTTTTTTGAATATGTTATCCTATACACGTATAAGTCCATTACATTCGTAGCGCATCCTCTTTCAAGAGGATGCCGCTGTGATAATTTTTTTTACATAGCACATGCCTCCAGGCCCTTGTGTTTCAAGGGCTCTAACGAGGAAGTAGCGCTGTAGCCAAATTATGCATCTGACATATTTTGTACATTGTAACATTATTTCGCAATGGATTTTAATGCTCATAGTACACGTAATTTGTCATCGACATAATCTCATTACACATAGATTTTACGCACTTTAGAGCGACTATTTTTAAGGCCCCTTTACAGCCACATCAGATCAACTTCATAGAACTCATAACTACACTGCGAACTCATCAACATGGGCATGACGCTCTTTGGTCACACCTGGCCCTTGCGCCAATAAATACCACACATTATTCATTCATTCATCCATTACCGGTGCCTTAATTAACTTCGCCTTATTGAACACCGAAGGCCGTGCGAGTGCTGTAATTACCTAGACTTTAATTAACACCGGACGTCGTAGGTTCAAGTTCCACTAAAAGGTCAAAGGTTCGTAGCCTTTTTGGACCATGGCGTAGTCACACTAACGCCGGATTATCTGCCTCATGAGCCGCGTAATGATCTCGCATAAAAAAAAAATGCAGCAGAACGCATCCGGCGATGACGGTCAATGGTAATGCGTTAACATTGAGATACTTTAAGGACAAAAGGCATTGTCATCGTCGGAACGAGTTATGTATCAGGCGCGTAGTGCAGCGGAACGACTCTATCGCGTTTCCCTAAGAACACTTGTTGGCATTGTTAAGAATGGCGAGCTGCAAGGAAAAATTGCCACCCAATTACGACTGGGGGACAAGGCGCGCATCCCCCACTCTCCGTCGCTGCAGCTAGACTGCGTTCGAAGAAGCGGGCTTTGTGCTGAAAACCGCCTCCATCCACGAGCCCCATCTCCGTTGTGACGAAACGGGTTCGACGGACGAACTATTGTGCCCGAGGTCCCCAGCGCGAACCTGATTTTGCTACGCATGAGCAAGCCGCGGCGGGACAACGAGCTACCCAGAATGTCTCCGAGCGTCCCGGAACGACTCCCCTCTGTAGTCGGCTCCAGTCCTTCGCACCTGTGTGTTTGCGTGTGTGTAGGCGTAAACGATACTGCGGAACGACTCCCCTCTGTCGTCGGCTCCAGTCCTTCGCACCTGTGTGTTTGCGTGTGTGTGTGCGTAAACCGGTCCGCGGGAGGCAGCTAGTTTTGCGATGACGAAATGAACATTCGCTGCTTTGTATCGCCGGAGGACCGAGTGCTTAAAAAACGGCTGTTGGGCGGAGGCTCGACACACTTCTCTCGTGCAGTCAGGTTGGACTGACACACTTCTCTCGTGCAGTCATGTTGGACTGACACTATTTTTCTTAAGCAGTCATGTTAGACTGATTTAATTTCTGTAAATAAACCCATTTTCCTCGTTCTCGATGAGAAGCAGTTCTTCCCTTCATCAACGTCCTCAGCGTGTTTAAGTTGTACGACGGCATGGGCCAGCTACCTTCGAATTCATGCCGGACTCCAATCTTGGCAACGGATCTCGAGCGATGGGATTGAGCCCCCAATCCTGACAACTGGCTGACAGCGGTGAGATGGACTTTGCGACATGGTGCTGTATCTGCGGTGAGTGCTTGATTCTTGCTTTGACTCTCTAGGCTTCATTTTGTGGTTGTTCTGTTTAGAACTGTAGGGAAGCTAGATTGTTGTGTGTTAGCTAGGTTGTGTTTTCCTAGCTAGATTTAGAGAGCAGAATCAAGGCAGTAAAGCAGCAGTCATGGGGTTAAGGACACTGCTGAGAGACGAGTTGTTGATTGTTGGTGAGGAACTGGGCCTAGATGTACGCGAGGAAATGCTAAGATCAGAATTATTGCATATCATTTCCGAACAGGCCAGTGAGGAAGATATTGAAATGGGATTGGAACTTCTCAAAAAAAGAGCAGAACGGGAAAGAGAAAGAGAAAGAGAAGAACGGGAAAAAGAAAGAGAAGAACGCGAGTTAAGAAAAATGCAACTTGAACTTGAAAGCAAACGTTTGGAGTTGTCTCAAGGAAGTGAAGGCGCTCTGGGACGATCAAGTGAGGCAGAATCGTACCGCATGGACAGGCTATTAAAGCCATTTGAGGTCGGGACCGACATAGGCTTGTTCCTAAGCAATTTTGAAAGGACTTGCGAAAAGATGAACTTCGGCCCGAATACATGGCCACAGCGGCTGCTGTCTATGTTGCCGTGTGAGGCGGCGGAAGTAATCGCCAGACTGAGTGCACAGGATGCATATGATTATGCAAAAGTTAAGGCTAGTCTCCTGAAGAAATACCGCCTTTCAGCCGAAGCTTTTCGGCAAAGGTTTAGGAGCACAGGCAAGAAAGATAGCGAGGGATATCCGTAGTTTGCATATAGCTTAAAGGCCAACCTAGTCGAGTGGCTTAAAAGCGCGGAAGCGTACGACAGCAGAGACATGATCATTGAATGCATGTGTCTAGAACAGTTTTACAAAACCATCCCCCAAGCTGTGAAACTGTGGGTGCAAGACAGAGGTAATGTAAACACTGTGGAAAGGGCGGCTGAATTAGCCGAAGAGTACGCAACCCGTAGAAAGTTGAACGCCGAGGAGGGAAACTGGGACGGTCGAAATGGACCGCGGAAACCATTTCCGTTCAAAAAGGGTGCGCAGACTAGACGATCGGAGCCTGTAGACATGGCGGAAAAGCCCGCAGAAAAGAGCGAGGAGAAACTTAACGGAGAAACCGCACAAAAAGAACAGAAAAGAAAATTCGAATCTTTTAGACCAATGCGCTGTTACAAATGCCACAAACTGGGACATATAGCTGTAAACTGCGAGAAGTCTAGCGTAGTTTTCTCCTACGTGGAGGAAAAAGATGAGAATATGGAACTTTTAAGTCCATATCTTCACGACCTGCAAGTTAATGGAAAACCATGCCGAGTGCTAAGAGACAGTGCCGCCACGATGGACATTGTCCATCCGTCTTACGTGACGGTAGATGACTTCACCGGAGAAGTAGCATGGATAAAACAGGTTGTAGAAGAACACAGCGTGTGTCTGCTCATGGCCAAAGTCAAAATCAATGGACCATTCGGGGAGCTAGAGACTGAGGCTGCAGTTTCCAAATTTTTGTCACTGCAGTATCCTTACATCTTTTCGAATCGTTCGAATCAGTTACTGTGTGACAAAGGGCTCAAACTGGGAGAGGGCATAGTACAAGCATTGACCCGAGGCCAAGCTCGTAAGATCGCGGCGCTTTCGGCTGAAAATGCTCAAGCTCCTCCAGCGGAAGTAGAAAAGGGGATAACTTCAATACCCGAATCCGACCTAGGCCCGAGGGACAAAAGAACAGTTGAGGAGAGCCTGCCAGCTGACCAGCTGAATGAGAGCGTAGCACTTGAGTGTCAAAGTTCTAGCCAGCAGGAAGAGCAAGCTGACGCACTCACAAGCGAGACAGGGTCGTTATTATCACCGGCCTCAAAGAACTTTGATCAGCTCTTACGTGTGGATAAAGAGTCACTGGCAGCTGAGCAAAAGAATGATGAGAGCTTAGCTAAATTACATGACACAGCTAAAGAAGGCATTGCTAGGCGCAACGTGACGATACATGAGAGAGGAGGTTTGTTGTATCGGCACTACAGAGATCAAAAGGGTAGGATTTTAGATCAGTTAGTCGTACCTACTAAGTATAGGGAGGACCTTTTGAGTCTCTGTCATGGAAATGGGTGGTCCGGCCACCTAGGCATAAACAAATCAAAGGAAAGATTGCTTATGGAATACTACTGGCCTGGATGTTTCAAAGACGTAGAAAACTTTGTAAGATCATGCGACGCCTGCCAGCGTTCGGGTAAACCAGGAGAGACATGGAAAGCTCCACTGAAGGTAGTGCCCTTAATAACAGAGCCTTTCAGACGACTTGTAATAGACACGGTAGGGCCTCTTCCAAAAACAAAATCGGGCTACAGGTACTTGTTTACCATGCTGTGTCCGGCTACCAAGTTTCCAGAAGCAATCCCTTTGAGAGAGCTAAGTTCCCCCGAAGTAGTAGACGCGCTTTTAACAGTGTTTGCACGAGTTGGGTTTCCAGCCGAAATTCAGGCAGATCAAGGGTCAGTATTCACGAGCGCCCTGACTTCCACATTCTTGCAAAAGTGCGGGGTAAAGCTAATACACAGTTCTGTCTATCACCCTCAGTCAAACAGTGTAGAGAGGTGGCATTCGGTGCTTAAGCGAGTTTTGCGTGCGCTCTGTTACGAGCATAAGGAGGACTGGGAGAACTGTCTGCCGGCAACTTTGTTTGCTTTGCGAACGGTTCCACATGAAGCGACAGGGTTCTCACCAGCAGAACTAGTGTATGGGAGGACACTCCGTTCTCCACTGAGAATGTTAAGAGAGATGTGGGAGGAAAGAGGTGAGAGTCCAACAGTGGTTGAATACGTGCTAAATTTACTGGAACGGCTAAGCGCAACCCAAGAACTAGTCGGAAAGAACATGGGAGTAGCTCAAAAGAACGCCAAATTCTATTACGACAAGAATGCGAGGCTTCGTACGTTTAACGCCGGAGACCAGGTAATGATCCTCAAACCTTCAAGAAAGAACAAGCTTGAAGTTCACTGGGACGGGCCCGTTGAAGTGTTGCACAAACTTTCAGACACTTACTATGCTTTGAGAATGCCCGGTCGCAGGAAGGAAGTGAGGATATATCACTGTAATTTGATGAAGCCGTATGTAGAGCGGAGCGGAGTCGTTAACTATACCGTCAAAGAGCCGGATGGCATTAGTACCAAGTTTAAGGAGTATGGAGTATAGGGCGACCTCCAACTCTGAAATCGGCCTAGAAGAAGTAGTAGAACACTCGGTAAGCTCGCACGCTCTAAGACCCGAGCAGCTAGATGAGCTAAAAGAGGTGTTAGGGGAATATCTCGACAGATTTAGCGATCGGCCGGGTAGAACCGAACTGATAACGCATGAAATTGAGCTGACATCGACCGAACCAGCAAGATCAAAGCCTTACCGGGTGTCTCCAAGACAGAGAGAGATTATGGAGGCAGAGATACAGCGCATGCTAGAGTTGGGAGTTATTGAGCCCGCTCAGAGTGACAACACGTCACCGCTAATACTGGTAGAAACCCCTAACAAGGACCCTCGTCCGTGTGTTGACTACAGGAAGTTAAATGCCATCACTAGGGATCAGCTCTACCCGATACCCAACATTGAGGAACGAATTGAAAGAGTTAGCGCTGCTAAATACATTTCAACTATAGATCTCGTGCGGGGGTACTGGCAAGTTCCCCTTTCAGAAAGTGCCAGCCGCTATGCAGCATTCATCTCGCCTGTAGGCACTTTTCGCCCTCTCGCACTCAGCTTCGGGCTGAAGAACGCGCCGTTTAGCTTCTCTAAGCTAATGGATATTGTCCTAAAAGACTTGCAGGAGTTCGCCTTGCCCTATCTTGATGATGTGGCAATTATTTCGGACAGCTGGGAACAACACGTATCGCACCTCAAACAGGTGTTCTCACGGTTGAGGCAAGCCGGCTTGACGATGAAAGCGGAAAAGTGTAGGTTTGGTTGTTCGCAGGTTACTTATCTGGGCCATGTTGTCGGTCAGGGCATGAGACGGCCGGCGGAGCTGAAAATAGCTACGATTGGAGGATTTTCTCTGCCGCGCACGAAAACGGACCTTCGTTCATTTTTGGGACTTGTGGGGTACTATCAACGGTACATTCCGAATTACTCGCAAATGGCAAGTCCATTAACAGACGCCCTCCGAAAGGGAGCACCGAGTAACGTACACTGGGATAAGGACAAAGAGAACGCTTTCCAAAGTTTGAAAACGCTATTGGTTTCTCGCCCTGTGCTTCGCGCGCCAGACTACGCAAAGGAATTCATAGTTCAATGCGACGCAAGCGACAGAGGTATGGGCGTGGTACTTAGTCAGGTCGGCGACGATAACTAGGAGCATCCTATCCTCTATGCCAGCCGTAAACTAAATGTAAGAGAGGAAGCCTACAGCGCTTCAGAGAAGGGATGTGCTTGTTTAGTTTGGGCCGCACAGAAGTTGTCGTGTTACTTGTACGGAGCGAAGTTCATCTTCGAGACCGACCACTGTCCTCTGACGTGGCTCAATCAAATGTCACACAAAAATGGCCGCTTGCTCCGATGGAGCCTCACTCTCCAAGAGTACAACTTCTCCGTTAGATATAAGAAGGGAAAGTTGCATAGCAATGCGGATGGTTTGAGAATTCTTGAATTCTGCGTTTGAGGGTCCCGCCTAAATTTTAGGGTTACTAGTGCTAATTTTATTAAGCGAAGAAGATCCCCTCTCATTTAGCAGGATTCCCTCCATGATTGCTGAATTCGTCAGCAGGAATTTGCTTCAGAAATTGGCATAGCGAAGTGCAGCATTTTTTGTTTCTGCACTTCTGTTTTTTTTTTTGAAGCCTAGCGAGTCTAAAGTGAGAGCCAATGCACGTCATCTCGGCGCAGAGCCGTGTTGTGGGGTTCATTTTGCAGTTGCCTGTCCTTGTTGGAGGTTTTGAGGCGGTGACATCAATACACAAGTGGTCGCTGCGAGCCAAGACATCAATCCCCCCCTGACCACCTGCCGTTCTCTTCCTGCCTAGCGGTTGTCAGCGCTAGACAGTCGAGATTTTTCGGGCCATGGAGGCGCTGTTAAGAATGGCGAGCTGCAAGGAAAAATTGCCACCCAATTACGACTGGGGGACAAGGCGCGCATCCCCCACTCTCCGTCGCTGCAGCTAGACTGTGTTCGAAGAAGCGGGCTTTGTGCTGAAAACCGCCTCCATCCACGAGCCCCATCTCCGTTGTGACGAAACGGGTTCGACGGACGAACTATTGTGCCCGAGGTCCCCAGCGCGAACCTGATTTTGCTAAGCATGAGCAAGCCGCGGCGGGACAACGAGCTACCCAGAATGTCTCCGAGCTTCCCGGAACGACTCCCCTCTGTCGTCGGCTCCAGTCCTTCGAACCTGTGTGTTTGCGTGTGTGTAGGCGTAAACGATACTGCGGAACGACTCCCCTCTGTCGTCGGCTCCAGTCCTTCGCACCTGTGTGTTTGCGTGTGTGTGTGCGTAAACCGGTCCGCGGGAGGCGGCTAGTTTTGCGATGACGAAACGAACATTCGCTGCTTTGTATCGCCGGAGGACCGAGTGTTTAAAAAACGGCTGTTGGGCGGAGGCTCGACACACTTCTCTCGTGCAGTCAGGTTGGACTGACACACTTCTCTCGTGCAGTCATGTTGGACTGACACTCTTTTTCTTAAGCAGTCATGTTAGACTGATTTAATTTCTGTAAATAAACCCATTTTCCTCGTTCTCGATGAGAAGCAGTTCTTCCCTTCATCAACGTCCTCAGCGTGTTTAAGTTGGACGACGGCATGGGCCAGCTACCTTCGAATTCATGCCGGACTCCAATCTTGGCAACGGATCTCGAGCGATGGGATTGAGCCCCCAATCCTGACAGCATCAAGCACAAAGGCCGCCGCTGCGAAACCGGCGCCTGGCCTCCGAAGTGCACAAAACAAGCTAAGTAACAAGCGTGCACACATGCATGCATACCACCTCTGAAGTACATGACGCACCCTAAGAATGCTAACGCATTAAAACAAAAGGGCGCAGCTGTTAATTTGCTGTTAATGGGGCTTCAGCCCCCCTCCCCCCGGAAATTTTTTCGTGCTGTCCACGCACCGCCGACCAAAGCAACCCCCAGCGGCGGAAATCCCTCTGGATTTTGTTTAGAATGTCTTTTTCACGCTCGTAAAGACATTTCAGCGCGAACATTCCTAACTCGGGCTGAATTTTGCGGCAACGTCCGTGCACCGGGAGTCACATAACGCAAGCAGCCCCATTCGAGCACAAAGTTTCAAGGGCGTGTTGATGGCGAATGGGCTCGCCGCAGCATCTCGCGGAGGCCGCGGAATCTAGGGAGCGCATGGATGCCAATTCCGAAACATTATGGGTATAAATTAAGTTCTTATAAACTTTTGATGTGAATGGTGCATTGGCATTTCCAAAGTTGTGCTTTAGATCTTCAATTGCGGAACTTTGTGGGTTTAATGTTGTTATAAACATTTGATGCCAAAGGTGCGTTGACTTTTTCTAACATCGTACATCGAAACATACAACGAGACAAGCCAAATCAACACACTATCAGACAAGTTGACAAAGCACGCAGCGAGGTCCGATGAGACGAAGCGTTGTGCTGGTTCGATCATTTGTGCCATCATGTCACAAAAAATATCAACGTCTTTTTTTTTCACTTACGCCAAAGCATCCATGTCAAGACAGTAAAGCCAGCAAAGGTAACTACATTCTTATATATTGCTTCTATTTGAACATTTATTAGCGAGGACACATTGAGTCTCTTCAATTTCTTCGTTCTCACTACCCCACCCGCGCGCTGCCAGAGCCAGCCAGATCGCATGCGTTTTTCTGGTGTTGCCCCGACCACAGCGCGGCGCACTTCGGTGCGCGTTCGGTTTTCTCTGGCCGAGTGGATTTTCGCCTCGCAGAGTTTTGGACGCTTTCTGGCTAGCAGACGAGAAAAAGAAAGAATGGTCGCTCGCTGCCATCACTGTGGGGACTCGACGGATTGCACCGCGTTCGCTTGAGCACAACCTCTGGAAAGTTTTGTCTCGCCGGTGTAGCATACAGAGCAGTATGCGTATGATTCTCGGTGGACCAAGAGTCTCACGTTTTCTTCAATATTCCTTCGGTAGCCACACTAGGTGCCCAAAGTAGGCATTCGATTGTGGCCAACATGCTTTACTTCGCGTTTTATTTTAAATTTCGTGTTCCCGCCCCACAAAATACAAAAAGACATCGTCGCAGCGCAGAAAATTGTCGCATGGTGAAAGTTCGACTTTGTTACTTCTTTTACTGAAAGTAATGGGCCACAGGACGCTTCAGTTACCGGATACTGTTACTATATTATTGCGATAGCAATTATATGAAACTCCAGGCGCATTCCTGCCGTCGCCGTCGTCCTCATGTTCCGTATAAAGTCCAAGGGCAATAATATCGTGACCGCGCGCCGCATGCTGTATGTGCGAGTGAAAGCTTGGGGAGGGGGGTGGCATGGGTGAGCCGACGGTGGCGGCTCAGTCTTGTGTGCGCAAAGTAGAAAAGCGGGGAGGAAGCATGCCGCCTTCCGTTGAGCGCGATACATCGTGTGGCCCTCAGCTGGAATGGGGGCGGGATTTAGGATTCTGTGAATCTGTGATTGCGCAACATGTTTATTTGCGTTGTTTGACGCATTATATACAGTGATTTTTTTCTTAGCTACGTAGATTTATTGAAGACTTATACGTTTATTTAAATATGTTGTGGCGAGGTTTCGTGTATACGTGCAGTGAGCTTTGTTTCCGGTGACATTTTTTTTGCCCTTTATCAAGCTGTAACTTCGCATTTGTATATTCCATTGTATCTTCGCATTTCTGATGTACGAGGGCGAGTCAAATGAAAGTGAGCCTACCCAGCCCGCGCAATAATGGTTCGGTTCATTATCTGCGAGGTATGCGCGTAGCACACAGGCATCTCTCATATAGAAAAGTGACGCGCAGGTGTGAGGATAAATCTTCTTTAATGCACTCAAACGCTGGGTTGAACATGGTCGCGTGATATAATGAATGCTCCAGAAGTTGAGCAGCGTGGTGCCATGAGGTTATTGACAGCTGAAGGTGTTTCCTAAAAAGAAATTAGTCACCGTGTGGCTGCCGTGTACGTTGAACATTGCACTTAATTGGCCACTGTGAAGCGTTGGAACAAACGGTTCAAAGAAGGACGTGAAAGTTACAAAGGCGATCCAAGACCGGGCCATCGCCACCGTGCAATCATCCCCAACAAAAATGCAAAGGTTGATGAGCTGATAAGACGAGAACGAAGGATAAGCATCGACGAACTGGCACAGCGTGTGAACATCAGTCACGGTTCGGTTCACGCCATAATTCATGAACATCTCGGTTATCGGCTCTTGTGTGCGCAATGGATGCCCAAGATTTTGAACCGCTGTTAGGGTTGGGACTGGCACCACGTGGCGACAGGAATTTCGCCCGACCTTCTACCAGGATTCGTCGAAAAGAGGATTGACTTCTCCTGCGAGGGTCAACGTCCCGCACCTTGCGCACGAAGAACTTTCTCTCACCCGACCTTCTACCAGGCTTCGTCGAAATGAAACGTGACTTTCTAATTCACCATGACCGTTTCGAGTGTGCCTGTCTGCCGGAAGCCCCGCAGTGTACAGCCTCTTTTGTGCGTGTGTTTGTGTGTGTGTTGTGCGAATTTAGAGAGGCCCTTTCCTCGACTTGGGACCTAGAAGAGAACTTCCACGAACCCGCAAAGCACAGAAGAGGCGGATAGGCGTCTGCAATTCCGGGAAGCGGGACGACTTTTCCTTTCCTTGCTCGGTATACCCAGAGGCGGCCAGGCGTCTACGATTCCAGGAGGCGGGACCACTTTTCCTTTCCTTGCTCGGTAAGGCCAGAGGAGGAGGGGCCTTCTCTCTGTGCCTGTCACGTGACATCGACGGAAGCAAGATCCCGCCCACACTTGTAGAGAGCCTATTTAAGGGGCTCCGAAATGTACTTTTACTCACTTCATGCTCTTCTCATTTTCTTTCATCTACCTTTGAATAAACCGTGCAAGTTTCGCACAAGCAAATTGTCTCGCCCTTGCTCGGTCACCATGGTCTACCGGATGCCTGCAGCCCGCCGACAACGCCACGCTACCCGATAAGTAACGTCGGTCGAGCTTCGATAGGCAGGCGCCGCTACTTCTCGGCAGCAGTACGATACGCTACCCTGGAGTACGCAACACCGCCGCCAGAAGACCGAGAAGTTCGGCGCTGCCTTGACTCATCTGATCCGGTATCACAGTCAGAGTGACGACTTCTTGTCTGTAATTGTGATCAGGGACGAACCATGGTGCCACTACTACAAGCCTGAAACACGACGGCAAAGCTTACAGTGGAAACATTCGTATTCACCACCCCTCAGAAAGCAAAGGCTGCCGTTTCCGCCGGAAAGTATTGACTTTTTTTTTATCGTCAGGGGCCATTACTGATAGAATTTGCTAAATCTTGAGAGACTATCAATTGTTTCCGATATCGTGAACCGTCGGATTGTCTGCGTGTCGCAATCAAGAACAAACGACGTGGAAAATTGACGAATGAGGTCATCTTGTTCCACGATAATGCCTGCTCCCACGTCGCTGATGTGGTTAATATAAAAATGGCAACGCTCAAGTGCGAAACGCTGCAACATCCGCCATACAGCTTAGACCTGTCGCCTTACGACTTCCACATTTTGGAACAAATGAAGAAGCAGCTCAAGGGAACCAGATTTGTGTCGGACGATGACGTTAAAGAGTCAGTTACCGACTTTTTGAAGCAGCAGCCCAAGGAGTCCCAAGACGGGAATCACGCGACTCGTTAGTCAATAGGACAAATGTTTAAATGCTCATGGAGGCTACTTTTAAATAAAGTACCCCGTTTGTTATACATTCGCATTGGCTTACTTTCATTTGACTCACCCTCGTATATTTTTCAGAACTCCAGCTTTTTATACGTGCTCTCTGTTGCCACTATAATTTCGGTGCAATTACTCATGATGCACGACCGGTGACAGCTGCTCCTGCGTAATACATTGGAACAAATGACAGCGTCATTGAGATCTTTCACTGGCCGTTGCATGTGTACAAGAATGCACACAAGGTTCTTGAACGACAAAGTTTCATTAACATGTTTGTCCTCAACTCATATCATATCAACGGCATGCACTGCTTTGTTGGTTTCGAACTGATATAGTTCGAAAGTTCGCGTGATATTTCCTTTACTTATTAAATAGACAAGAACATGTAAGCATTGATATCAGTTATTTTGGGTATGACTTCTGACACATACGAGTATATTCTTTTATTAATTAATTGACTTGTTTTGACAGTGCGTAGCGTTGAAGAATTCGTTTTCAGCATCTTTGGCAATGGCAATGCAGTTATTATTGATGTATTTGATCGCTCGACAAATTGTTTAAGAGGAAGCTTTAGCTCGGGCCCAACTCCGACGCGGCCCATTGAAGTACATGTAAAACGTGGAAACGTTTTTCCGAGATCTCCTGGATCGCTTTTAATGAAATTTGTTGCATTTGAGAGAGAAAGTTGAATACTAGTGTCTGTTGAAAGCGGAATTCTGATTTAGGGCCTGAATTTGTTTAAAATATTTTGAAAAAATCGAAAGTTCGATAAAGATAGAAGCACGACGTTTACAAACTAATAGCTCTGCATCAAGAAAAGATATCGCGGTTCTGTAAAGGGGATCTACTATAACAGTAAAAACGGACAAATTTGTGTGTCAATTTGTATCTTGCGTGAACTGGCTACGTTGTGTTCGAGGGTTCTGCAAAAGCCGTATTTCCATACCAAATTTTTTGAGATTCATGTGTAACGTATACATTTTGTCCACAGTAGATGTACTGTTATATGCAATTCACCGAATTATGATATCGTTACAGTTTTAAACTTGACCCGAGCAAAAGCTTCCTTTTAAGGAGGAGGCCGAGCTGCAACTTGCAACTCGAAGTTACCTTGTGTGAGTAATTCGACGCTGTACTTTTTAATGTGGTAGTAGATTGAATATGATTGGATGCAGAGCACCTGCAGCAGCCACAGGGACCTGTTCCCAACTGCGACTTTGTCCTTAGTTTGGCATGCACGAGAATATCCTTAAAATTAGTGTTGCGTCGGTAGCCTACTCTGAATAAAATTTATTCTCCTCACGTAGCAACTCGTTCAGGCATTCATCCTTCCCGCGTGCAATAGTGGACTCGAACCAGCTAAAAAATAACGTCATCTCTGCGCCAACATTACCTTCCTCCTTAACATGTTTACAGTGACGTTATTTTGTTTGTATCATGTTTCCAGTGACAGTATTACTTCTTTGGTGTAAACTTGTGTGTGCCCAACCTGTATGGTTTGTATTTATTCATACATAGTTTAATAACCTGTGCGTATCTGTACATATGCAACATTGTATTAATTAAGCTTCTACCCCCCCTGCTAAAATCACCGCATGATGATTGCAGTATTCATAAAATAAAAATTAAAAGAGATGAACATACATCTCCAATTCTACGCGTTCTCTGTCGTATCATTTGACAGGTCATTGGTACGATACCATTAGGTCATTGGAATGCATAGCCTGCGGAAAACATACATGTTGGATCGAAATAACGAGCCCACAGTTGCATGATGTTACGTTTCGCCTACGACGCGCGGTATAGCCGGCGCGGATGCAACGGACGCCGGGGCTTCGTTCAAAGCGGCGGACATTTTGGCCCGTTCCGCGCCGCCGATACGCCTCCCCGCCAAGCGCGTCCAGGCATGTTTCAATGCCACGTGTCTTCAAGTGTGCGTGTGTGTGCATGTTGGTGCCCACGCTTGTCAAAGCGCGGCAGCCGGGGAGAGGAGCTCCCCAAGTGTGAAGCGAGGAGGTCTGACCGGCGCCGGCCCGGCGGATGCGTCACTACACTCGTCCCAACGTGTCTCTCAGCGTGTCCGTGCCCCGCAGTCACGTGGCCTCATGCCGAGACGTTCCTCCTTCCCCTCAACTGCGAGAGTATAAAAGCAGCTGCCCCCGGACGCCAAGAGAGGCTCCGATTTCTTCCGTTGAGTTACGTGCTCTCCCGTCTCTCACTTCGGTCGACCTGACCGTCCGCTCTTTTGCGATGCTAGAATAAACAAGTTGTTCTGCTACCAGTCGACTCATGCTTTGCCGGGACCTTCGGATGCTTCCAGTTGTGCCCCAGGCCGCCAGGCCAACGCTACCCTTGGGGCTTGCGACCCATCTGCAACAACTCGTGCCGGTGGTGCGATTCCAACAACGGGCGTCAGCGCTGAGATTCCAACAACTGGCTGGTAGCGGTGAGATCGCGACAACGGAGGCCAGCAGCGAAGATATGCGGTTGACTGTATGCTGAGCAGCACAACGACCATCCGGGAGCAGTGCAACGAGCCCTGTGTGATGACTGGTTGCCTGCAGCGGAACGACTGCGCTGAATTCTTGGCTGCGAGGTTTGGTGAGTGCGGGACTTTCTTCTTCTGAGTTTTGCCAGGCTTTTGTTAGTGTCAGAAACAGAGCTGGTAATTGTGGTTGTCGTTGCTGCCGGGTTAGTTTGCGGCAAGACAATAGTAGGCAGTAGAGAAAGCAGCATTCAGAGCAGCCATGGATTTGAAGTCGTTGCGCAAACCGAAATTGCTGGAGCTTGCAAGAGAGTTGGGTCTGGATGTCTCAGACAAACTCAGAAAACCAGAACTGCTAAGGGCTATTCTTGAGTTAGAAGCTGAGGATGACGAGCTGTCGGAATGCCTTGAGACCATTGAGGAGTGCGCAAAAAAACAGGAGCGCGAACTTAAAGAGCAAAAAGAGAAACAGGAGCGCGAACGTAAAGAACAGAAAGAGAAAGAAAAAGAAGAGCGCGACCACGCTTTGGAAATGAAGCGTCTCGAGGTAGAGATGGAACGCGCTCGTAATGGAAGTCAGGCACACGGTGCAGGAGAACGAGTATTGTTCAAAATGACTGACCTGATGCGGCCGTTTAAGCTTGGAGAGGACATTGGTTTGTTCCTGGTTAACTTTGAGCGAACGTGCGAGAAGCAGGGGTTCTCTCGGGAAACGTGGCCACAGCGCTTGCTCACTTTGTTACCCGGCGAGGCGGCCGACGTAGTCGCTCGCTTGAAGAGAGAGGAGGCAGAGGATTTCGACCAAGTGAAATCGAGTCTGCTAAAAAAGTACAGGCTGTCAGCGGAGGCTTTCCGTCGGAAGTTTCGGGAAAATGAGAAAGGCAGAAGTGAGTCATATACAGAGTTTGCCTACAGGCTAATGTCAAACATGCAGGAGTGGCTCAAAGAAGAGAAAGCGTTTGGTGACCACGAGAAAGTTCTGCAGTGTTTCGGGCTGGAACAGTTTTATAGTCGGTTACCTGAGAACGTGCGGTACTGGATCTTGGATAGGCCAGACGTTAGTACGGTGGCTAGAGCCGCTGAGCTAGCCGAGGAGCTTGTGACGCGTCGGGCTCGCGGAGCTAAGGACGGTCAAAAGGGTGAATTTGGCTCCAAGTTTGAGAGGCTGAAGTTCACACCCATGAGAGCAAAGGGGGACACACGTAGTTCGGATGCGAGTGAAAGCAGTCCGACCGAACGTAAGGAGACGGCGGCAGCCGAAGCCGAACGCAGAAAGCGGTTCGAGACGAGGCAAGCGCGCGTTTGTTATACGTGCCAGAAGCCGGGTCACTTTTCGGCGCAGTGTCCAGAAACAAAAACAAAAGTCGTGTTTTTGTCATTGTGCAGCACTGACGAGAACATGAAGCTTCTCAAGCCTTACATGCGAGACCTCCTTGTGAACGGGAAAGAGTGCCGAGTGCTTCGCGATTCCGCAGCTACAATGGATGTAGTTCACCCCTCTTACGTAGAACGCGATATGTTCACGGGCGAGTGTGCATGGATCAAGCAAGCCGTGGAAGCTCATAGCGTGTGTCTGCCCGTAGCAAAAGTGCTTATTGAAGGACCTTTCGGAGCACTTGAGACGGAGGCGGCAGTGTCATCTATGCTGCCCCCCCAGTACCCGTACCTATTTTCGAACAGGTCCAATCACCTCCTGCGCGAGAAGGGGCTTTTGTTTGGTGAGGCTAGCGTTCAGGCCTTAACCAGATCGAAGGTTCGGGAGCTCGCTGCAAAGGCGGTAGTTGCGGGGCCGACGTTGTCGAACAGTGAGAAAGGATCAGAGGCGCAGCAAGCTGATATTCAGAGCAGGTCCGAACTGAATAAAATTGAGCCCGTAGCGTTGAAGGCACCAGATACTGGAGAGGAAATGCCCGACACGGGAAAGTTAGAAGAGCTATCTGCAGATTTGCTCATCGCGCCTACGTCAGACGGACTTAATAGGTTGCTAAAAGTCAGCCGGTCGGCTTTGATAGCCGAGCAAAAAAAAGGATGGCAGCCTAGAAAACATACGCTGCATTGTCAAGGAAGGTATCGCCAAGAAAAATGCTCGTTTTGTGGAAAGAGGTGGGGTCCTGTACCGGAAGTATCTAGACCGCAGGGGAGTGGAGTTCGATCAGCTGATCGTGCCTCAGTGCTACCGTCAGGATCTGTTGCGCTTGTCGCATGGGGGTTCGTGGTCCGGACACCTAGGAGTTAAGAAAACTAAGGACCGTCTCTTGCAAGAGTACTATTGGCCAGGGTGTTTTCGGGACGCAGACCACTTTGTGAGGACATGTGACACCTGTCAGCGGGTGGGCAAACCAGGGGACAAATCGAGGGCGCCGTTGAAGTTGGTACCTATCATTACGGAGCCTTTTAGACGGCTCGTTATTGATACAGTGGGACATCTGCCGGTAACAACCACGGGGCACAGACACATTTTGACTGTGATCTGCCCAGCGACAAAGTTCCCTGAAGCAGTGCCGCTTAAAGAACTCAGCTCAGTTGAGATAGTCAATGCACTACTGTCGATATTTGCGCGAGCTGGTTTTCCTGCGGAAATCCAATCAGATCAGGACACAGTGTCTGCTAGCCCTTTGACGACAGCCTTTCTCGAAAGGTGTGGGGTAAAGCTGTTAGACAGCTCAGTGTACCACACAATGTCGAATTCCGTTGAGAAGCTCCACTCCGTCACGAAGCGCGTGTTGAGAGCATTGTGGTTTGAACAACAAACTGACTGGGAGCTGTGTCTGCCTGGGGTGACGTTGGCATTAAAGACCGCGCCGCATGCGGCTACGGGGTTTTCGCCAGCTGAGCTAGTGTACGGTCGCTCGCTGCGTTCTCCGCTTCGCATGCTTCGAGACGGATCACTGCCCTCTCCAATGGCTGCAGACCATCTCTTCCACAAATGGCCGCCTCCTGCGCTGGAGCCTCGCTTTGCAACAATATTCCTTTGAGGTGCGTTACAAAAAGGGGAGTCTCAACGGTAACGCCGATGGCTTAAGTCGAAGCCCCTAACGTAGGAATCAGGATCAGAGTTGTTTGTTACTGATGTTTTTCTTCCTAAAGCAGGATTTTTAACACATTGCTTTTGTTTAGTGTTTCAAAGTGATGACGTGCTTTCTAGTGCAATTTTCCAATTTGTGGACGCGTTCTGAGTGCTGCTAGACTACTGTAAGGAACTAGGCATTGGTATAAAAGGGGAAAGAGCCTGGCAGGACCTGGTGAGGGTTGTTTCGTGCTTGCTGACTGAGCGGTTGAGTTTCGGCGTAGTTCTAACGCTTGCCGGGAACGAGAACAAAAATGTCAACTCTCCCGAAGTCACTTTGCAGTGTCCTGTGTGAACCTGAACGAGAGAACGAGGCCTTCTCTGTGCGCTGCGCTCAAGAAACGCCGAAGGACGTCCGACTTCGGTTATGAGCATCATCGAGCGACATCCCTCCGGATAGCGGATGCAGTCCCCTGACCATCGGGATCTCCTTCCCCCGGCGGGGCGGTCTGTTACGTTTCGCCTACGACGCGCGGTATAGCCGGCGCGGATGCAACGGACGCCGGGGCTTCGTTCAAAGCGGCGGACATTTTGGCCCGTTCAGCGCCGCCGATACGCCTCCCCGCCAAGCGCGTCCAGGCATGTTTCAATGCCACGTGTCTTCAAGTGTGCGTGTGTGTGTGTGTGCATGTTGGTGCCCACGCTTGTCAAAGCGCGGCAGCCGGGGAGAGGAGCTCCCCAAGTGTGAAGCGAGGAGGTCTGAGCGGCGCCGGCCCGGCGGATGCGTCACTACACTCGTCCCAACGTGTCTCTCAGCGTGTCCGTGCCCCGCAGTCACGTGGCCTCATGCCGAGACGTTCCTCCTTCCCCTCAACTGCGAGAGTATAAAAGCAGCTGCCCCCGGACGCCAAGAGAGGCTCCGATTTCTTCCGTTGAGTTACGTGCTCTCCCGTCTCTCACTTCGGTCGACCTGACCGCCCGCTCTTTTGCTATGCTAGAATAAACAAGTTGTTCTGCTACCAGTCGACTCATGCTTTGCCGGGACCTTCGGATGCTTCCAGTTGTGCCCCAGGCCGCCAGGCCAACGCTACCCTTGGGGCTTGCGACCCGATTGCAACAACGGGTGTCAGCGCTGAGATTACAACAACTCGTGCCAGCGGTGCGATTCCAACAATGAGGAACTCATTTTATTCAGACGATCGTCCAAATGAAAGATCTATACGAACAAATCGAATTTGGTGCAGATTGGTATTCTGTATTGGCAAGGTGCTTATCCTTAGCACCATATTAGTGTTGCTTTTGAAGATTGACCGCGACTTGAGCAGCGTGTTTGAAGAATGAATAGGAACTCTGCGATGCTCGGTGTATGTGTATGTATCTAGAATAGACTTCTTAGCTCGTTATCTGTTTGTTTATCGGAAGAGTCATGTGTGCCTGAAATAAAAATCATGAAAAAATCAGGGGTGTAGCTCAGGAGGTAGCGCGCTCGCTAAGCATGCGAGAGGTACTGGTTGCGGAATAATTTTGACCAGCTGGGGTTCTTGCATTCGACTTCGACTCCCACCAAACGGCGTGGGTTATTAGAGTGCCTTAATTCACTCTGCCTTAATTAACTGTGCCTAAATAACTTCGCCTTATAGAACACCAAAGGTCGTGGGCTCATCTCCCACACAAGATAGTGGGTGCGAGTGCATTAATTACCTCAACTTTAATTAACCGTGCCGTAATTAACACCAAGTATCGTGCATTCGACTTGTTCCAAAAGGTCAAAGGTTTGTAGCCTTTTATAGCAATTATATGGACACTGCAGGCGGATTTCTGCCGTCGCCGTCGCCGTGAGGTTCCGCATGAGTGAAAGCGTGTGAGGGTGAGCCGGCGAATGCGGTTCAATCTCGCTTGCGCGAGCGAGGAACGCGACCCGGATGCGTGCCGTCTCCTGTGGCGCCCGAGGCAGGGAGGTGAGGCGAGGGAGGAGGGGCGTTCTCCGGCCGGTGCTACGACGCCTCGATGTCCTCCTCACCCGCCGCTCAGCAAAGAGTGGACACAACCACGGTGTCTACTACGGCGTTGGCCACGTGAATCGCGGACGCCGTAGTAGACGTCCTTGGCGAACGCCATAGGGGCGTGTTGCCTGACTGCAACTTGTATTCAAGAGTTGTGCGACTGCCAAGGACATCCTTAACGGACGTTACATAATACATTATGGGGTTTTACGCGCCAAAATCACGATATCATTATGAGGCACGCCGGAATGGTGGATTCCGGAATAATATGGACCGCTTGGGATTCTTTAACGTGCGCCTAACCCTAAATAGACGGGTGTTTTCGCATTTCACACCCATCGAAATACGGCTGCACTGGCTGGGCTTCGATCCCGCGATTAGCAGCCGAACCCAATAAAAACAAAGCAACTACGGGGGGGAAAGAATGTTGGCAGTTCGAGGAAGGTGACAGTCAGCACGTGAGACAATTTGTTCCCCTCCTCATAGCGCGAGAATCGGTACCAGCCGTGGAATAATGACACCATAGAGCGCATTGTATTTAGTGTGATGAAGTTCACGCCCAATATTTCAGACTCGAATCACACTATAACGACTGACGACCAGGCATCTCGCTTATACGTGCCCAACCTGTATGGTTTGTATTTATTCATATATAGTTTAATAACCTGTGCGTACCTGTACATATATAACATTGTATTAATTAAGCTTGTACCCCCCTGCTAAAATCATCGCATGATGATTGCAGTATCCATAAAATAAAAAAGCGATGAATATACATCTCCAATTCCACGCGTTCTCTCGTATCATTTGACAGGTCATTGGTACGATACCATTTGGTCATTGGAATGCAAAGCCTGTGGAAAACATACATGTTGGATCGAAATACCGAGCCCACAGTTGTATGAGGAACTCATTTTATTCAGACGATCGTCCAAATGAAAGATCTATACGAACAAATCGAATTCGGTGCAGATTGGTATTCTATATTGGTAAGGTTTATCCTTAGCACCATATTAGTGTTGCTATTATTACCAATGCCTGTCAGCTGCCGGGCATTGGCGTCGGCCACAGGACCTGCGTGTTTGACTTCTCTTCAACACTTATCGACATTATCGCCTTATTTCGCACCATCGCGTTTCAGCTGAACTGCTTCAACAGCCAAGTCATTTGTGCCAAAATTTGGCCACCCTGTCAACATTGTGGTTTCTTATCTTTAGGTCATCTTTAATATTTAAGCCAATGCTGTCCTGAGATTTCAAGCGGTTTTACCTTTCCCAATATGTCCGCATTTTTGTCGGCCTCTGTTCATATTTTGGAAGATTTTTACTAGACGTTGAAACCATAGCATGGCCCCCTGACCACGCTGCTCAAAAAGTCATTTTATTTCCCTGAGGTATTGTGCACACTTCTGCCTTCTTGCTCTTCATCAACCTTCCGATTTCCCTGTCACTTGTATCCCATTTTGACGACTACAATCCCATGGAAGTTGGCAATGATATAATGGCCATGGGATTGAAACCGTTTAAATGAATTCTACCGTGGACATGACAGCCACTTTTGCTCACTGCGAATTCAAATATTGCATTAATGAGCGCCATTCTTAAGCATACAAATTCATAGTCTAAAGATTATGCGGATCCCACGCACTGTGCGAATCGATGTAAGCCAAGCTTTCTGTGTTGTTTGTTTTGATTGACGTTAATTTGCGATGATGCCGACTACGAATGTATGATTTCTTCAGCGTATGGTGTAATACAAGAGCAGTGAGTTGATGGCAAATGTTACCTTGCGTGCACTACTGCTCCTTGAATGCGTAGTACACAGCATACAGCGAGCCGTGTTTGCTTGAGGCGTTGTTGTGCGCCATTGTTATTAACCTGTGAGAGGATTGAGCATTGTCATTCCTTCACATGGCACATCGCATCAAAGCAGATGTGTTGTCAAAATTATGGTGCTCTACGTGCCAAAACACTATCGGATTATGAGGCACGCCGTAGTGGCGTACTCCGGATTAACTTTGATACCCTGACGCTCTTTAACGTGCTCCGAAATCAAAGTGCACGACCATTTTTGCATTTCGCTCCCGTTGAAATCTGGCTCCCGCGGCGGGGATCGAACCCGCGACCTCGTGCAATGCCACAGCCGTCAAGCTACCCGGGCGCGCACGTGAGTGTTGATTTGACGTGGGACCACTTCAGTAGTGTCACCTGTACCTTACGGTAATTAATTGCGGCTTTGCGTCTGCATGCCCTTCGTCAGTTGTCCACTTGACAAATTTGCATGGTGTTTAGTTTTTAGATATAGCAGAAACGTAGAGTACCGTGCCTTCAGTTTGCCCGCGACCGCTGTCGTGTCTATAGTAGTAGAGTTTCGTTATCTTCTCACGTCGGTCTTTTCTGTGTCCCGTCCTTCCCCCCTGTATGAGATCTGCGAGCGAAGAATGGCAAGGGTGTTATTCACTCGTTTCGCGAATACCCCAGTTCTACCCATTCTCCACCTCTTCTCACTGCCCCCTCCCTACCATTCTATATACTTCTCTTCAGAACTTGCATGTTAGGATAAGGGTAAGCCTTGCAGTTTCTGCAATGCCTTTTGCGGGGAGTCACGGATAATTACAGCTGTCAAGAGGCTAATGTGACGTCATCCAGGGAGCTCCAGAGGGCGCTATGCAAATTTGACGCGATGCAAAGGTCCAAACGAGTTTGTTGCGCCGCCTTTCCACTTTTCCGCGCTCCTTCCATGTATATGTACGCTCTGAAACCTCCCCCGACACAGCGTGCATGACAGCAACAGCACCAGTGGAAAAGTCGCAGGAAGAAGCAAAGAAAGCTTCACTTTAAAAAAGTTGTCTTTATTTGTTGGCATACAGTGGCGTGTCGTCATGGCGTCATCACTTCTTTTGCGGGATTTCAAAGTGGCGAGAGCCAACTGACCGACTTAATTGTCCACTAGACTTTCTGCCTTCAGGAGCAATCTTATCCTGTTGCGAAGACGCGAACGGTCTATCCAGTTTACTACAGACCTACAAGACTGTTTCTTTAGCCTATTCATTATTTGCGCCCTCCACAGCTATACCGTGGAGGTCCTTCCTTTCTACTACACTGCATTAATAGGTGAATTTGCTTTCGAATTATATTCTCCAATAATGTCACATTCTTGTTATCATTGTCGTACGTAATTTACACAGAGTACTCAGGCACCCTCTAATGAAATGCGTTAAATTTTTGTCTGATTACGCCCGCCATTGTGATGCAAATAAACGTAACTTCAACTAATTTTCTCAGAAATAAACGCTGAATGAAACGCTGACATCATCCTGAACAAGATCAACAAGCGCCGTAGTGCTCGATCTTATGATGCCCCTATTCGCAAGCTTATATTTGTGTTTTTTTTTTGGGGGGGGGATGTGCTCTTGTACCGTAGAAACGTCCCTCGGACGTCTCTGATGTGATGGGCACGCTAACGATTACGCTACCACCTATATACTGTCACCTTGTAGTGATGTGAAGAAGAAAACACTTCAAAAAGAGTGAGTCACGAATATGACTCATTATCACGTGAGCTTGCGCTGGAAAACACTCAAAGCACAACGATGGCTGCGCGCAAAGTAGTGCTTCCTCTGAATCTGATATACGGATCAAGGCATCGGTTCATCAGATTGGAATGTCCGTACATGGCAGCGCAATCTCGGGTCCTCAAATGTGATGGAGAATGTAATGTACGCCAGTATTCGCTTCACGTGCGCAACCTGGTAAGATATCGCTCTTTCGCTATTGAATCCGCGAAAACATACTGGATATTAGAAACAAATGCAGGCGCATCTTGAGCTAACCGATAACTTTGTAACAGTAGTTAGAAGCCAAAAGAAGCTCCCCCTCCTCCCCAATATAGTGTATAGTTGCTTTGAATATTAGTGGAACATAGTGCTCGTGGTAGAAAGGGCCCCCAAGTCTGCACAGTGGCACCGACATACCAAAAAAATCAAGAGCTATACACTTCATAATTACAGGTATTTATCAAACCAGCATTTCGTGGTTCAATATAGCCCTTGTTAGACAAGAGACCTTTTCCTGAGCCTCCTTCGAGTTCACCAGGCCACATCGAATCGCGTCACACCTAATTAAGCAGCGCAGAAGCACATCTACCACCTTCCCGAGGAGAGGCACGTCCAAACAAGTTGGCGTCCCCCACCTCGTGCGCCACATGTGGAGCTATTGTCCCACTGCTTGACTCTTCCCGAAAGTCTAGCGGGAGCCTGGCACGGTTCCAGGTAACGTGGGTCCTGAGCCAAGCTGCTTTGCAGCTCTGAAAGGTCTCTCGAAGACAACCAGTCTCCCCCATCCGCCTTTTGTGACGGCGCTTGCAATCCGCGAGGCAACGACGGCCGTAATGCACCGTGAAGCCCTGGGAGCAATCCCCCCCCGTCCGCCTTTGTGACGGCAGTTGCAGACCAGGAAGGCAATACCGCAGACAAGTAATCCCTCGGACAATTGGAGCCCAAGGAGCGACCCTCTGCTCCGGGTGTGACTTACATTCGCACGGGCGCCTACCATTGGCCGATTGGTCGAACGTGACGTGACTTCGAGACACCGAAGGGGTGAAAAGCCAGAGACCGGGAGCAGCAAGAGAGCATTCCTTCATTCATCTCTTTCGAGCTTCTTGCCACGGGCCGCTGCGTCCGAGTTGCAGCCGGCCCGTAATGACTTTGAGTGTTAATTTCTTTGTACTCTCACTGTAAATAATGTAAATATACCTCCAGTTTTCATCTCAAAGTCCTCCTCACCTCGGCCAACTCCCGCACCCAACGGCAAGGTCCAATATCTGGGGGACAGCATTTGGGATTGTCCTCCAGATCCAACACCCTGTACTCCAGAAGCCACTTCCACCACGGGTACTGTGTCGTAGCTCATATTTCAGCTCAGCTATAATTGTCACAAAATCACAGTATTTTTTCTTTAGATCGTAACACTAGTCAGCCAAATACATGCAGCTAAACCCTCATCCTAATACTTCAGTACTTTTCGTTCTAACGTACATGTCCGCGCTGATCCACATGGTATAAAGTACGGAAAATGTATTCTATGCTTTCCCCGAGGCAGCTGTTTTTATTCTTGATGATGCCAGGAAACCGAGACTGATGCCACCGACGTTCGGAAATCTAATCGGGAGCGCACACAATGTTTTCGCACACCTTGCGTGATGTACGGTAGCGCTCAGGTGCTTCTTGTATAATGTAGGAGAATCGGTTATAAAGGCCGAAGTGCACGGTTGGGCACATGTGCTTAAGCTCATGAAGTTGATTTGCGCCAAGATAACCTGTCCAAGCTTTCACACTGACATTATAAGAAGTCTACAGCACCACCAATATGCCGGCTGCTTTTAACTGTAGCAAAAACTATTAAACCAATACAAGTATTGCTGACACCATTTCATCATTCGAGTAGTCAGAAAAGTAACCTCTGGATGCGGAGTAAATTGAGAAGTTGTGTGCGCCATGAACAAAGCTACGTTAACTAGATTTTCAGTAATTGATCTTACGTGGATAAAGAAAATGAGGAGTTTGGAGCCCGTCCTCAAGATTATCCAGCCAAGAGAAGAAATTCCGATTAAATATGCTTCTGTAAGAGCCACGAGAACACAAATTTTCCAAGGAAACGCTCTTGGAAGGCGTAACTCATGCAGGAAAAGAACAGCTGTAAAGTCACAGGAAGAACAGCGCTTCAATACGGGACACAAAGGAGGAACCACACACACACTGCGCTAACAACTTGAAGCAACGTCCTTTATGTGATAATGAAGCAACTAGCCCGTTAGACAATCCTTGCAAACCTGTAAGGTCAACCTGACCTCACCTAACTTTTTGTGATGCTGTCATCAATAGTATTGTCCCATGACCATGCTCGTTGTGTCCAGTCCGCTATCGATTGTAATGCACGCTGTTTTTTCGAAGGCAAGCAGTTGAAAGTTTTAGCAGTTTTAGTGTCAATAATGCAGTGAACGTATGCCGCCGAAAGCTTGCTTGGGGTATTATAACGTAAAACTATTCCAAATTTTTCTATTCCAATTCTGCAATCAGCCCTCCGCGATTGGTCACAAGCTTTTTTGGACTACCCTCCATTTCACCTGTCGGTCACGCGACGTCACATTTATACGCGCCCACGCAAGCACACACGTACAAAAATCTACGCACGCACACACGTTCGCACACACTCACAAAAACGCACATACACAGAGGTACAACACATGCTCGCACGCATTCACATTTACACGCGCCCACGCATGCACACACGTAAAAAATTTACGCACGCACGCACGTGCGCACACACTCACAAAAACGCACATACACAGAGGTACAACACATGCTCGCCCACATTCACATTTACACGCGCCCACGCATGCACACACGTACAAAAATGTACGCACGCACGCATGTTCGCACACACTCACACAAACGCACATACACAAAGGTACAACACATGCTCGCGCGCATTCACATTTACACGCGCCGACGCATGCACACACGCAGAAAAATGTACGCACGCACGCACGTTCGCACACACTCACACATACGCACATACACAGAGGTACAACACATGCTCGCCCGCATTCACATTTACACGCGCCCACGCATGCACACACGTACAAAAATGTACGCACGCACGCACGTTCGCACACACTCACACATACGCACATACACAGAGGTACAACACATGCTCGCCCGCATTCACATTTACACGCGCCCACGCATGCACACAAGTACAAAAATGTACGCACGCACGCATGTTCGCACACACTCACACATACGCACATACACAGAGGTACAACACATGCTCGCCCGCATTCACATTTACACGCGCCTACGCATGCACACACGTACAAAAATGTATGCACGCACGCACGTTCGCACATCCACAAACTCACATGCACAGAGGTACAAAACATGCTCGCCCGCAGTCACATTTACACGCGCCCACGCACGCACACACGTACAAAAATGTACGCACGCACGCACGTTCGCACACACTCACACAAACGCACATACAAAGAGGTACAAAAAATGCTCGCCCGCAGTCACATTTACACGCGCTGTTGTAATCTCAGCGCTGACGCCCGTTGTTGGAATCGCACCGCTGGCACGAGTTGTTGCAGATGGGTCGCAAGCCCCGAGGGTAGCGTTGGCCTGGCGGCCTGGGGCACAACTGGAAGCATCCGAAGGTCCCGGCAAAGCATGAGTCGACTGGCAACAGAACAACTTGTTTATTCTAGCATCGCAAAAGAGCAGGCGGTCTGGTCGACCGAAGTGGAGAGACGGGAGAGCACGTAACTCGACAGAAGAAATCGGAGCCTCTCTCGGCGTCCGGGAGCAGCTGCTCTTATACTCTCGGAGTCGAGGGGAAGAAGGAACGCCTCGTCAGAGGCGCACGTGATGCGCGGCACGGACAGGCTGAGAGACACGTTGGGACGAGTGTAGTGAAGCATCTGCCGGGCCGGCGCCGGTCAGACCTCCTCGCTCCACACTTGGGGAGCTCCTCTCCCCGGCTGCCGCGCTTTGACAAGCGTGGGCACCAACATGCACACACACACACACACGCACACTTGAGACACGTGGCATTGAAACATGCCTGCACGCGCTTAGCGGGGAGGCGTATCGGCGGCGCTGACCGGGCCAAAATGTCCGCCGCTTTGAACGAAGCCCCGGCGGCCGTTGCATCCGCGCCGGCTATACCGCGCGTTGTAGGCGAAACGTAACAGACCGCCCCGCCGGGGGAAGGAGATCCCGATGGTCAGGGGACTGCATCCGCTGTCCGGAGGGATGTCGCTCGATGATGCTCATAACCGAAGTCGGGCGTCCTTCGGCGTTTCTTGAGAGCAGCGCACAGAGAAGGCCTCGTTCACTCGTTCAGGTTCACACAGGACACTGCAAAGTGACTTCGGGAGAGTTGACATTTTTGTTCTCGTTCCCGGCAAGCGTTAGAACTACGCCGAAACTCAACCGCTCAGTCAGCAAGCACGAAACAACCCTCACCAAGTCCTGCCAGGCTCTTTCCCCTTTTATACCACTGCCTAGTTCTTTACAGTAGTCTAGCAGCATTTAGAACGCGTCCACAAATTGGAAAATTGCACTAGAAAGCACGTCATCACTTTGAAACACTAAACAAAAGCAATATGTTAAAAATCCTGCTTTAGGAAGAAAAACATCAGTAACAAACAACTCTGAGGCTGATTCCTACGTTAGGGGCTTCGACTTAAGCCATCGGCGTTACCGTTGAGACTCCCCTTTTTGTAACGCACCTCAAAGGAATATTGTTGCAAAGCGAGGCTCCAGCGCAGGAGGCGGCCATTTGTGGAAGAGATGGTCTGCAGCCATTGGAGAGGGCAGTGATCCGTCTCGAAGCATGCGAAGCGGAGAACGCAGCGAGCGACCGTACACTAGCTCAGCTGGCGAAAACCCCGTAGCCGCATGCGGCGCGGTCTTTAATGCCAACGTCACCCCAGGCAGACACAGCTCCCAGTCAGTTTGTTGTTCAAACCACAATGCTCTCAACACGCGCTTCGTGACGGAGTGGAGCTTGTCAACGGAATTCGACATTGTGTGGTACACTGAGCTGTCTAACGGCTTTACCCCACACCTTTCGAGAAAGGCTGTCGTCAAAGGGCTAGCAGACACTGTGTCCTGATCTGATTGGATTTCCGCAGGAAAACCAACTCGCGCAAATATCGACAGTAGTGCATTGACTATCTCAACTGAGCTGAGTTCTTTAAGCGGCACTGCTTCAGGGAACTTTGTCGCTGGGCAGATCACAGTCAAAATGTGTCTGTGCCCCGTGGTTGTTACCGGCAGAGGTCCCACTGTATCAATAACGAGCCGTCTAAAAGGCTCCGTAATGATAGGTACCAACTTCAACGGCGCCCTCGATTTGTCCCCTGGTTTGCCCACCCGCTGACAGGTGTCACATGTCCTCACAAAGTGGTCTGCGTCCCGAAAACACCCTGGCCAATAGTACTCTTGCAAGAGACGGTCCTTAGTTTTCTTAACTCCTAGGTGTCCGGACCACGAACCCCCATGCGACAAGCGCAACAGATCCTGACGGTAGCACTGAGGCACGATCAGCTGATCGAACTCCACTCCCCTGCGGTCTAGATACTTCCGGTACAGGACCCCACCTCTTTCCACAAAACGAGCATTTTTCTTGGCGATACCTTCCTTGACAATGCAGCGTATGTTTTCTAGGCTGCCATCCTTTTTTTTGCTCGGCTATCAAAGCCGACCGGCTGACTTTTAGCAACCTATTAAGTCCGTCTGACGTAGGCGCGATGAGCAAATCTGCAGATAGCTCTTCTAACTTTCCCGTGTCGGGCATTTCCTCTCCAGTATCTGGTGCCTTCAACGCTACGGGCTCAATTTTATTCAGTTCGGACCTGCTCTGAATATCAGCTTGCTGCGCCTCTGATCCTTTCTCACTGTTCGACAACGTCGGCCCCGCAACTACCGCCTTTGCAGCGAGCTCCCGAACCTTCGATCTGGTTAAGGCCTGAACGCTAGCCTCACCAAACAAAAGCCCCTTCTCGCGCAGGAGGTGATTGGACCTGTTCGAAAATAGGTACGGGTACTGGGGGGGCAGCATAGATGACACTGCCGCCTCCGTCTCAAGTGCTCCGAAAGGTCCTTCAATAAGCACTTTTGCTACGGGCAGACACACGCTATGAGCTTCCACGGCTTGCTTGATCCATGCACACTCGCCCGTGAACATATCGCGTTCTACGTAAGAGGGGTGAACTACATCCATTGTAGCTGCGGAATCGCGAAGCACTCGGCACTCTTTCCCGTTCACGAGGAGGTCTCGCATGTAAGGCTTGAGAAGCTTCATGTTCTCGTCAGTGCTGCACAATGACAAAAACACGACTTTTGTTTTTGTTTCTGGACACTGCGCCGAAAAGTGACCCGGCTTCTGGCACGTATAACAAACGCGCGCTTGCCTCGTCTCGAACCGCTTTCTGCGTTCGGCTTCGGCTGCCGCCGTCTCCTTACGTTCGGTCGGACTGCTTTCACTCGCATCCGCACTACGTGTGTCCCCCTTTGCTCTCATGGGCGTGAACTTCGGCCTCTCAAACTTGGAGCCAAATTCACCCTTTTGACCGTCCTTAGCTCCGCGAGCCCGACGCGTCACAAACTCCTCGGCTAGCTCAGCGGCTCTAGCCACCGTACTAACGTCTGGCCTATCCAAGACCCAGTACCGCACGTTCTCAGGTAACCAACTATAAAACTGTTCCAGCCCGAAACACTGCAGAACTTTCTCGTGGTCACCAAACGCTTTCTCTTCTTTGAGCCACTCCTGCATGTTTGACATAAGCCTGTAGGCAAACTCTGTATATGACTCACTTCTGCCTTTCTCATTTTCCCGAAACTTCCGACGGAACGCCTCCGCTGACAGCCTGTACTTTTTTTAGCAGACTCGATTTCACTTTGTCGAAATCCTCTGCCTCCTCTCTCTTCAAGCGAGCGACTACGTCGGCCGCCTCGCCGGGTAACAAAGTGAGCAAGCGCTGTGGCCACGTTTCCCGAGAGAACCCCTGCTTCTCGCACGTTCGCTCAAAGTTAACCAGGAACAAACCAATGTCCTCTCCAAGCTTAAACGGCCGCATCAGGTCAGTCGTTTTGAACGATACTCGTTCTCCTGCACCGTGTGCCTGACTTCCATTACGAGCGCGTTCTATCTCTACCTCGAGACGCTTCATTTCCAAAGCGTGTTGACGGTCGCGCTCTTTTTCTTTCTCTTGTTGCTCTCGCTCTTTTTCTTTCTCTTGTTGCTCTCGCTCTTTCTGTTCTTTAAGTTCGCGCTCCTGTTTCTCTTTTTGCTCTTTAAGGTCGCGCTCCTGTCTTTTTGCCCTCTCCTCAATGGTCTCAAGGCATTCCGACCTCGTCATCCTCAGCTTCTAACTCAAGAATAGCCCTCAGCAGTTCTGGTTTTCTGAGTTTGTCTGAGACATCCAGACCCAACTCTCTTGCAAGCTCCAGCAATTTCGGTTTGCGCAACGACTTCAAATCCATGGCTGCTCTGAATGCTGCTTTCTCTACTGCCTACTATTGTCTTGCCGCAAACTAACCCGGCAGCAACGACAACCACAATTACCAGCTTTGTTTCTGACACTAACAAAAGCCTGGCAAAACTCAGAAGAAGAAAGTCCCGCACTCACCAAACCTCGCAGCCAAGAATTCAGCGCAGTCGTTCCGCTGCAGGCAACCAGTCATCACACAGGGCTCGTTGCACTGCTCCCGGATGGTCGTTGTGCTGCTCAGCATACAGTCAACTGCATATCTTCGCTGCTGGCCTCCGTTGTCGCGATCTCACCGCTGCCAGCCAGTTGTTGGAATCTCAGCGCTGACGCCCGTTGTTGGAATCGCACCACCGGCACGAGTTGTTGCAGATGGGTCGCAAGCCCCAAGGGTAGCGTTGGCCTGGCGGCCTGGGGCACAACTGGAAGCATCCGAAGGTCCCGGCAAAGCATGAGTCGACTGGTAACAGAACAACTTGTTTATTCTAGCATCGCAAAAGAGCGGGCGGTCAGGTCGACCGAAGTGGAGAGACGGGAGAGCACGTAACTCGACAGAAGAAATCGGAGCCTCTCTCGGCGTCCGGGAGCAGCTGCTCTTATACTCTCGGAGTCGAGGGGAAGAAGGAACGCCTCGTCAGAGGCGCACGTGATGCGCGGCACGGACAGGCTGAGAGACACGTTGGGACGAGTGTAGTGACGCATCCGCCGGGCCGGCGCCGGTCAGACCTCCTCGCTCCACACTTGGGGAGCTCCTCTCTCCGGCTGCCGCGCTTTGACAAGCGTGGGCACCAACATGCACACACACACACACGCACACTTGAAGACACGTGGCATTGAAACGTGCCTGGACGCACTTGGCGGGGAGGCGCATCGGCGGCGCTGAACGGGCCAAAATGTCCGCCGCTTTGAACGAAGCCCCGGCGTCCGTTGCATCCGCGCCGGCTATACCGCGCGTTGTAGGCGAAACGTAACAGTGCCCATGCATGCACACGCACTAAAATTTACGGACGCAGGCACGTTCGCAGACACTCACACAAACGCACACACACAGAGATACGACACATGATTGCCCGCATTCACATTTACACGCGCCCACGTATGCACACACGCACAATAATGTACGCACGCATGCACGTTCGCAGACACTCACACAAAAGCGCACACACACAGAGATACGACACATGATTGCCCGCATTGACATTTACACGCGCCCACGTATGCACACACGCACAATAATGTACGCACGCACGCACGTTCGTAGACAATCACACAAATGCACGCACACAGGTACGACACATGCTCGCCCGCATTCACATTTACACGTGCCCACGCATGCACACACGTACAAATATGTACGCACGCACGTTCACAGACACCCACACAAACGCACACACACAGAGGTACGACACATGGTGGTGGTGGTGGTGGTGGTGGTGATGTTGAAGCAGGCGGGGTTAGCCTGGCATACATAGCCGGCAATTGTTCCGCCTGATCCTCCTTCGAGTTGAGATCAGGGGGTGTGTCACCAGGTGTCGATGAGCCTCGTGTCTCGCAGGAAGGCTATCAGCAGTCGTTGCGCTCTCTTCCTGAATGCCGCGGGCCCTCCGGGGAAAACAACGTCTTCAAAGGTCCTGTGCGTGAGACCGCTTTTTTGCAGGTTGTCGACCAACGCTCTTCTTTCTGTGTCAAACTGTGGGCATAGCCAAATGAAATGTTCGATGTCACCAATGTCACCACAGAAAACACAGAGTGGGGAAGCGCGAAGTCCAGTCTTGAATAACCAAGCTGGGGTGTATGCGGAGTCGGTCCTGATGCGGTATAAAAGCGTCGCTTGTTCGCGTGTAAATCCATGAGTCACACAGGATTCGTGTGGATTCTTGTGCATCTGTCTAAAGTGAAGGCGGATTGCATCCTTAGGGTTTTGAAAAGCTTTTTGGAGCTTTCACTTTTGGGACACATGTCAGCGCTAGGCGTGCAAGGGCGTCAGCTTCCTCGTTTCCATCAATTCCTACGTGTGATGGAATCCACTGAAACGTTATGTTAAATCCTTTGCTCGTTAGGTCGTCAATCAGTGCCAGAGACTGCCTTGTAAATTTCTCTAGAGGTAGGCCCCGATGTAATCAATGTAATGCTGACTTGGAATCCGTCAGCACCACGACATATCGTGCAGAAAAGGCACGTAGTTTCCGCAAAGCCGCGGTGATTGCGGCGCTTTCTACTGTTGTAGAGGAAACTACGCGATCCAGTCGGCCAGACCATGACACACCAAGGGATGGTATGCAGAATGCCGCTGCACAGCTATCTGTTTGTGCGCACACCGAACCGTCTGTGTACACTTGTAGATGGCTTTGAAACACAGCGCTCAAGTGGTCCAGCACAATAAACTTGGCTTCGGCAGTTGAAATGGTGCGTTTCGTCGGTAGGTGGGGTACATTGAGGCTGCAGGTAACATCCGGAAAAGACCATGGCGGGTCAAGGCGACTTCGTTTAGGCCATTCCAATCCTAAAAATCGGAAGGTGTTCAGCGCCGCATGGAAATGTGAGCGAGTTCTTGATCTTAGCCGCCGGAGAAGCGCCGTGCCTGCGCGTGACTCGCCCAGCCTTAATAGCTGCGTCAGCAACGCCTGAGATGCCAAGAGGCGGAGTGGAAGAGACTCTGCCTCATTAGTGACTTTCTTGTTTGAAGCCGCCGTTGGAACTCCCATCGCCAAGCGAAGTCCCTTTCTGTGCACTGCCTCCAAGCGCTCGAATTGACTCGATGACGGTGATATCAGAGGGAGCTGATAGAGAATGCGGCTTGTTATCAGTGCAGCGTTCAGTTTAAGCATGGATATAGGATTGTTTCCCCAACGAACACCTGCCAATCGACGAAGTGCGTTGATTCTTTGCACTGATGCAGCCACAACACTTTCGACCGCGCCACGCCATAGTAGCTTGTTGTCGATGGTGACGCCCAGGAATCGAACATGAGTTGCACGAAGAATTGAATGCCCTCTGATATTCAGCGTAAGACGTGTTGACTTGCGTCTCACTCCCGGGAAAAGCATGAAGGCTGATTTTTCTGCTGATAAGGATAGGCCAAGCGTCGATAAGTGGCGATCGATAGTGGAGATTGCGGCCTGGGCTATCCGGGCCAAACGTTTGTGTTGGTACCCCGAGATCCAAATGCAGATGTCATCTGCGTAGATGGACATTCTAACTGCCGTCCGACCTACTTTCAGGGCATCTGGAAGGCTGGCCATGGCAACGTTAAAAAGCAAGGGGGATAGGACACTTCCTTGTGGGACGCCGAGGGAAATGCGTCGCTTGACACTCATAATACTTCCCAGCTTAACTTGTACATATCGATCACTGAGAAATTCATCGATGAATCGAAGAGCATTTCCCGAGACGCCCATGGCTCGGAGTCCGTTGATGATGCCTGTATGAAGCACACAGTCGTATGCCTTGGCAACGTCCATAAAGATGGCGAGTGTGGAAAGGCCGTCTACGCGATGGTGCTCGATATGGCTTAGTAGATCCAAGACACTGTCCTGGGCACTCAACCGTGGACGAAATCCGGTCATACATGATGGCAGTCTATTTCCTTGCTCAAGATACCATGTTAACCTCGTACATATTAGTCTTTCCATGAACTTTGATACGCATGATCATGATCATGATCATCATGCGTACGACACATGCTCGCCGACATTCACCTTTAAACGCGCTTACGCAGGTTCACACGCACAATAATGTACGCAGGCACGCACGCTCGCAGACACTCACACCAACGCACACACACAGCGGTTCGAGACATGCTCGCCCATATTCACATTTACACGCGCTCACGCATGCACACGCACAATAATGTACGCACGCACGTTCGCAGACACTCACACAAACGCACACACGCAGAGGTACGTCACATTCTCGCCCGCATTCACATTTACACACGCCCACGCATGCACACATGCACAATAATATACGCACGCATGCACCTTCGCACACACTCACACAAACGCACACACACAGAGATACGACACATGATTGCCCGCATGCACATTTACACGCACCCACGCATGCACACACGCACAATAATGTACGCACGCACGCACGTTCGCAGACAGTCACACAAAAGCACACACACAGACATACGACACATGCTCACCCGTATTTACATTTGCACGCGCCCACGCATGTACACACGCACAATAATGTACGCACGCACGCACGTTCGCAGTCCCTCACACAAATGCACACACACACAGAGATACGACACATGCTCGCCCGCATTCACATTTACACGCGCCCACGCATGCACACACTTCACTTCACTCTTCACTTTATTACCTTAAAGGCCCCCAGGATTGGGGGTATTACATAAGGGGTGGGTAGCTAATAAAATAAATTATATACACAAGGGGAAGATGTTTAGGTACAAGTTTGCTCGCTGGTAAATATGTTAATTATACAGTTCAAAAACGTGGATGGGCAGGTGATTGCGGCGATGTCTTGTGGAAGGCCGTTCCACTCCGAGGCTGAACGTGGGAAGAATGATATGGCAAAAGTAGTAGTGCGCGCACTTGGACGGGCGACTTGAAAGGGATGACCAATGCGGAGTGAAATGCGTGCAGGAGGACTGATGTAGGGTGGATGATGAAGTGAGTTGTAAAAAAACTTATGAAATAAGTACATAGTAGCGATACGACGCCGACAAGTCAGGGTTGTTAAGCCGGATTCTGCTTTTAACGATGATATACTGACAATATATGAATAGCATGAATATGTGGCACGATTCTGTACTGATTCTAGACAGTTTGTTAGATATTTTTGGTTAGGGCTCCAGATGGCAGAGGCATATTCCAGCTTAGAGCGTACGAGTGACTTGTATGCAAGCAATCTTATGTTTGGTGGCGCTAGACGTAGATGACGTTTTAGGAAACCAAGGCTTCTGTTAGCAGATGATATCACTGTAGTGACATGCGCGTTCCAGGTTAGATCGTTAGACAACGTTACGCCTAGGTATTTGTAAGACTGTTAATGCTATCGTGACGTGCGAGATTGTATAAGGGAACAGGAGAGGATTACGTTTTCGATGAAATGACATGAGTTTGCATTTATCGGGGTTTAGTTCCATGAGCCATTGGGGACACCAGTCCTGGACGCAAGTTAAATCTCTTTGAAGAGTTAGTTGATCAGAGGGGTTACTGATTGTGTCGTTTTTTCTTGTTCTCGAGTGTTTTTAAGGACTTTGTGAACCATGGTTTATTATTATTGGCACGAAATGTAATGGTGGGAATGAATTTGGATGTTAGTTCGGCAAGCTTGGTTTTAAAGGTAAGCCAGTTGTCCTCAATTGATCGGTCGTGAAAACCTCTATCGAATTCTGGAAAAAAAGCAAGCAATTGGTTGTTCATTTCATTGTAATTGCCTTTGTCGTAAAGGCGAATTGTTTTGTGGAACGTTTGGCGTGATTCCGCGATGAAGGTGAAAGTAGCATGTATAATTTTGTGGTCGCTAACTTCGCAGGGATAAGTAAGATTCGCTCAACTTTCAGGGTGATTAGTTAGTATAAGGTCCAAGATGTTTGACGAATCACGTACGACGCGTGTAGGTTCTTTTACTAATTAGGTGAGATTAAAATTTAGACAGACGTCAAGGAAGTTAGTTATTTCTTCATTGCTTATTGGTGTGAAGTTCTGCCAGTCAATAGACGGGAAGCTAAAATCGCCAAAAAGAAGAATGCGCGCATTGGGATGTGTAGTAGTAAGTTGATTTAGGCTATCATTTAGGTAATAAGAAAATTGTGGATAGCTGTAGGGGGGTCTGTAGCAGACACCTAGTATGACGGTTTGAGGTGCGGAATGGCAGGTTACCCATAGTATTTCAAGTTCTGATTGGATGTTAATAACAGAACAAGGCAATTGTTGGTTAGTGGCAATTAGAACACCTCCTCCTCTGGAGCCCTTTCGGTCCTTGCGGAAAACTTTAAAATTAGGTAGATTGGCAAGAACTTCCGTATCAGTGACGTCATCTGTTAGCCACGTTTCAGTTAGTACAAGTATGTTGCTGGAAGATGATGAAACAAGATTACAGATGTGTTCGCGTTTGGGGAGGAAACTGCGTATGTTTGTGAAAATAATAGAAAAAGAAAGATTTGGAAGTTTACCACGAGGGCTGCTACCAGGAAGTTTAGTTACACGACGATGAACCGTATGCTATGAGATTTCTTTTACTGTCTGCAATGATTCGTCGAATGCGTACTGTTTAGGACCGATGAATAATGTTTTGTAGCGCAAGGAAAATTTTGTGTTTTTAGTTTTGGCAAATCTAGCTAGATGCTTTCGCGCATCTCGGACAGGGCGTGAAAAATCCTCCCCGATGCTGTAATCAGACCCTTTTAACTTACGGCCATTTGAAAGAATGAGCTGTTTGCTTTTAAAAAATGTCAGTTTGACTATTATTGGGCGAGAGCGCCCAGATGAATGGCGCCCAAGACGGTGAGCCCGTTCAATTTCTTTTGGGTCAATGGTTAGACCTAAGTGATCACGGCAGAGGCGCAGGACCGTTTCTTCAGATTGGGCGTAGTTTTCTGATACATTGTTATCTGTGATATTATAGAAAATTAAATTGTTTCGTCGCGAGCGATTTTCGGCGTCATCCAGGCGGGCTTCTATTCCTCTGATATCTTTGGCTGTTTGGGTAGTGTTAGTGCAGATCGTATCCATGTCGGTGCGTAGTGCTACCAGATCTTGATAGTGAGTTTCTAGGTCGGATAATCTGTTACTGAGGCCAGATATAGCCTGTTCAGTAGTTGTTAGTTGGTTTATAAGGCCTTGAACCTCGGCGAGTAGTTGACTGACCAGTAGACAGCTTCTTTAGTTCCGCGAGTACAGTGTCGGGACTTGGGTTTGACTCGATATCGCCAGCCAACAGCAACAAGGTACGTACTACATCATAACATTCAACAACAATCGAAAGGCAGCACTGTGGGCTCGGTAGCTGCAGGAGACAGTAGTCACTTGATTTTTTTGTGAAAAGACAATACTGGTTACTGACCTGCGCAGCGAAGGCGAACGGCTTAGATGAGTGCATCGTGGCACAGCAACCGAGCCCGCAGAGTGCCGCGCGGTGGTCATGCTCTTTTATAGATGGCTCTTCGGTTGTCGATGACGGTACGTGAATCCGGGGGCAGTTGAGGCACGGCAGCGGTGGCGCTGCCGGGCTATCTGTAGACAGCTGACAAGGGCTGGCGGGCCACTCGAAGCGTAGTGGTTCGCTGGGAGCCGTGGCATCGGAAGCAGCGGGAACCAGGGCCAGGCTACTACGCTACTACCCAGATGATTAAATGGGCAGACACCTGCGCAGCGAGGGCGAACGGCTTAGATGAGTGCATCGTGGCACAGCGACCGAGCCCACACGCACAATAATGTACGCACGCATGCACGTTCGGAGACACTCACACAAAAGCACACTGTTAGGATCGGCCTGCAGCTATTTCAGCCCGCTGCACGTGTTCCGATCCAACCGGGTCGGTGGCGCACTTCAGAGAACTGCGGATAACCGGCAGCCACGTGGCGAGGGGTCAGCTCAGGGGAGTTCTCGAGGGGAGGTAAGTGGCGGAACCTCCCCATGCGCTTTTCGAGACACCAGACAATGTGCTACTCGGGCCCGCTACCCGGCGCGGCTCAGAGTTCTACGAAGCCCCTCTGACGTCGGCTCTGCACCATTACACCTGTGTGTCTGTGCGGCACGCGTATGTGAGCCCTCCTCCTCCAAAAGGGCGGGTCATCTACAATGGCGTCGAACTATGACGTCGAGCGGAGTACTTATAAGCAGCGATTGTCGGCTGCTAGAGGGTGCTCGTCGTCGTGCTCGAAATGTACTCGTGAGCTGTGTGCTCGTAAGCTGTTTGCTGTATGCTCGTCTTGGGGGCCCATTTGGGAGTCACGCTAGACTGTCGATGTATCTCATGTTCAATTGTAAATAACATGTAAATAAATCCTGCTCTCCTAAGTCCCGACGAAGAGTCAAGCTCCTCCTTGCAGCTACGTCTGCCAAATATTACATCTGAATGGCAAGGGTGAGATCGGCCTACAGCTCGTAGATCGTCCGACAACTCTAACAAATGGTGGCAGCGGCGAGATCGTCCAACGAATCTTACAACACACACAGCGATACGACACATGATTGCCAGCATTCACATTTACACACGCCCACGCATGCACACACGCACAATAATGTACGCACGCATGCACGTTCGCAGAAACTCACACAAAAGCACACACACAGAGATACGACACATGATTGCCCGTATTCACATTTACACGCACCCACACATGCACAATATTGCACGCAAGCACGCACGTTCGCAGACACTCACACAAACGCACACACACAGAGGTACGACACATGCTCGCCCGCATTCACATTTACACGCACGCACGCACGTTCGCAGACACTCACACAAACGCACACACACAGAGGTACGACACATGCTCGCCCGCATTCACATTTACACGCGCCCACGCATGCACACACGCACAATAATGTACGCACGCATGCACGTTCGCAGACGCTCATGCACACATACGCATACACACAGACATACGACACATCCTCGCTCGCATTCACATTAGCACGTGCCCACGCATGCACACACGCACAATAATTGCCGAACGCACGCACGTTCGCAGACACTCACACAAACGCACACACACACACAGAGGTACGACACATGCTCGCCCGCATTCACATTTACACGCGCCCACGCATGCACACACACACACAAATGTACGCACGCACGCACGTTCGCAGACACTCATGCACACATACGCATACACGCACGCATATAAATTATTGTGCGTGTGTGCATGCGTGGACGCATGTAAATGTTAATGAGGGCGAGCATGTGTCGTACCTCTGTGTGTGTGCGTTTGCGTGAGTGTCTGCGAACGTGCGTGCGTGCGTACATTATTGTGCGTGTGTACATGCGTGGGCGCGTGTAAATGTGAATGCGGGCGAGGATGTGTCGTACTTCTGTGTGCGTGCTTTTGTGTGAGTGTCTGCGAACGTGCGTGCGTGCGTACATTATTGTGCGTGTGCATGCGTGGGCGCGTGTAAATGTGAATGCGGGCAATGATTTGTCGTATCTCTGTGTGTGTGCTTTTGTGTGAGTGTCTGCGAACGTGCGTGCGTGTGTACATTATTGTGCGTGTGTGCATGCGTGGGGGCGTGTAAGTGTGAATGCGGGCGAGCATGTGTCGTATCTCTGTGTGTCTGCGAACGTGCGTGCGTGCGTACATTATTGTGCGTATGTGCATGCGTGGGTGCGTGTAAATGTGCATGCGGGCAATCATGTGTAGTGGCACTCTGACGTCACTGTGGTCTGAAATTGTGCATCTTAGATCGAATGCACACGCCTGTGTGTGTCTGCGATGTCACTGATTAGTAGCTCTGTATAGCTATATAAGGCGGCCACGTAAGTGCCTTGTGGTTCTTTTCCGTTGTATTGCAAGTGACAATAAACACGTGTTCTGGCAAGCATAGGCTACTGCGTACTTGAAGACACAGCAGTTACTTCTTGCATTGGGCACAAAACAAGAAACAGGATAGTGATTACTAATAGCTGATTATAATATATGAGCAGATTTCATTGTCGGATGAACATTCGTGATGCACATGTTGCAGTATAAGTGTTGCAGTTTCACTCCTTACGCAAGTTTTTGACGAGACAAGGTTCGTACATGCATAGGATGGGAACATGCCATAAAGGTGATTCATTGATTGGTTGATTTATTCTTTATTGGTTTATCACATATAGATGTGATGGGAGGCGAAGGGAAAAGCCATTCAAGGATGGCTTGAGGGAGTCCTTCGCCCCCATACTGGCAAAGACAACAGCAGAGGCACACACATCTTGTTCACATGGTCGTACACGTTAAAAAAATCATATTAAATGCAACATTGTCGTGCACTTTGACAAAACCATAAAATTAAACACATTATTAGTTACTGTCCTACGTAGGGTATCATGCGTTAACATACGTAACTTCACCTCAGCATTACAGGTTTATATCTAAGGGGTGATGACACAACCCCCCGAAGTGTTCTTAGTAGTGGTCGGGCGGTCGTCTTTGCCAGGTGCTGCGTCGAAGCTCCTGTTGGGAAGATGGCGGTGCACCACCACCCGCCTGCAGACGATGGGCCCGGAGGGGTAGCATGTTTGTCGGTAGCTACTGCCTTCTGCCTATGAAGACGTGGAATCGGCGATGGGTAAAGTCAAAACAAAATACAGTATACTGATGGGCGATTTCAATGCCAGGGTAGGCAAGAAGCAGGCCGGAGACAAGTCAGTGGGGGAATATGGCATAGGCTCTAGGAATAGCAGAGGAGAGTTATTAGTAGAGTTTGCAGAACAGAATAATATGCGGATAATGAATACCTTTTTCCGCAAGCGGGTTAGCCGAAAGTGGACGTGGAGGAGCCCGAATGGTGAGACTAGAAATGAAATCGACTTTATACTCTGCGCAAACCCTGGCATCATACAAGATGTAGACGTGCTCGGCAAGGTGCGGTGCAGTGACCATAGGATGGTAAGAACTCGAATTAGCCTTGACTTGAGGAGGGAACGGAAGAAACTGGTACATAAGAAACCAATCAATGTGCGGTAAGAGGGAAACTAGATGAATTCCGGATCAAGCTACAGAACAGGTATTCGGCTTTAACCCAGGAAGAGGACCATAGTGTTGAAGCAATGAACGACAATCTTATGGGCATCATTAATGAGTGCGCAATAGAAGTCGGTGGTAACGCAGTTAAACAGGAAACCAGTAAGCTATCGCAGGAGACGAAAGATCTGATCAAGAAACGCCAATGTATGAAAGCCTCTAACCCTACAGCCAGAATAGAACTGGCAGAGCTTTCTAAGTTAATCAACAAGCGTAAGACAGCGGACATAAGGAACTATAATATGGATAGAATTGAACAGGCTCTCAGGAACGGAGGAAGCCTAAAAGCAGTAAAGAAGAAACTAGGAATAGGCAAGAATCAGATGTGTGCGTTAAGAGACAAAGCCGGCAATATCGTTACTAATATGGATGAGATAGTTCAAGTGGCTGAAGAGTTTTATAGAGATTTATACAGTACCAGTAACACCCACGACGATAAGGTGAGAGAGAATAGTCTAGAGGAACTTGAAATCCCACAAGTAACACCGGAAGAGGTAAAGAACGCCTTGGGAGCTATGCAAAGTGGGGAGGCAGCTGGGGAGGATAAGGTAACAGCAGATTTGTTGAAGGATGGTGGGAACACTGTCCTAGAAAGGTTGGCCGCCTTATATACACAATGCCTCATGACCTCGAACGTACCGGAATCTTGGAAGAACGCTAACATAAACCTAATCCATAAGAAAGGGGACGCCAAAGACTTGAAAAATTATAGACCGATCAGCTTACTGTCCGTTGCCTACAAAGTATTTACTAAGGTAATCGCAAATAGAATCAGGAATACCTTAGACTTCTGTCAACCAAAGGACCAGGCAGGATTCCGTAAAGGCTACTCAACAATAGACCATATTCACACTATCAATCAGGCGATAGAGAAATGTGCGGAATATAACCAACCCTTATATATAGCCTTCATTGATTACGAAAAAGCATTTGATTCAGTCGAAACCTCAGCAGTCATGGAGGCACTACGGAATCAGGGTGTAGATGAGCCATATGTAAAGATACTGGAAGCTATCTATAGCAGTTCCACAGCCACCGTAATCCTCCACAAAGAAAGCAACAAAATCCCAATAAAGAAAGGCGTCAGACAGGGAGATACGATATCTCCAATGCTATTCACAGCGTGTTTACAGGAGGTATTCAGAGACCTGGAGTGGGAAGAATTGGGGATAAAAGTTGATGGAGAATACCTTAGCAGCTTGAGATTCGCTGATGATATTGCCTTGCTTAGTAACTCAGGAGACCAATTGCAATGCATGCTCACTGACCTGGAGAGGCAAAGCAGAAGGGTGGGTCTGAAAATTAATCTACAGAAAACTAAAGTAATGTTTAACAGTCTCGGAAGAGGACAGCAGTTTACGATAGGTAGCGAGGCACTGGAAGTGGTAAGGGAATACATCTACTTAGGGTAGGTAGTGACCACGGATCCGGATCATGAGACTGAAATAACCAGAAGAATAAGAATGGGCTGGGGTGCGTTTGGCAGGCATTCTCAAATCATGAACAGCAGGTTGCCACTATCCCTCAAGAGGAAAGTGTATAACAGCTGTGTCTTACCAGTACCCACCTACGGGGCAGAAACCTAGAGGCTTACGAAAAGGGTTCTGCTGAAATTGAGGACGACGCAACGAGCCATGGAAAGAAGAATGATAGGTGTAACGTTAAGGGATAAGAAAAGAGCAGATTTGGTGAGGGAACAAACGCGGGTAAATGACATCTTAGTTGAAATCAAGAAAAAGAAATGGGCATGGGCCGGACATGTAATGAGGAGGGAAGATAACCGATGGTCATTAAGGGTTACGGACTGGATTCCAAGGGAAGGAAAGCGTAGTAGGGGGCGGCAGAAAGTTAGGTGGGCGGATGACATTAAGACGTTTGCAGGGACAACATGGCCACAATTAGTACATGACCGGGGTAGTTGGAGAAGTATGGGAGAGGCCTTTGCCCTGCAGTGGGCGTAACTAGGCTGATGATGATGATGACTGCCTTCTAACCTACTTGATCGGTGTCAGGCGTCTTTCGCGCACCTTCGTCGTTTACAGGGGGGTGCACCTAGAGACCTGCGAGACACCATGTCTTGGCTACATGCTGGCGGTTCTGTGTTTGGAGACGGCACCTGAACCGTCTCTCGCGCCCCACCATCGTTTATAGGGTGTGTAGCTTGATACGTGCGAGACACAATGTTTTGGCTACATGCTGGCGGTTCTGTGTTTGGAGACGGCACCTGAACCGTCTCTCGCGCCCCACCATCGTTTACAGGGTGTGTAGCTTGATACGTGCGAGACACAATGTTTTGGCTACATGCTGGCGGTTCGAAGTTTGGAGATGGCGCATGAACCGATTGCGGGAAGCAGTCCTGGAGTGTTCGCGGTCGCAGATTATCAACATGAACGTACTGCTCTTCCCTCCCTATCCCGACCAGATAAGTGCTTGAACTCACACGTTAATTTACCTTGCCGCTCAACCACTCCCCTTCTCCGGGTCGTAGACCCTGTACCCTTCCTCGAAGTCCCTCCACACACCTCTTCGTCTATTTGCCAACTGATTTGTTCGCTCAAGTTTTTATTTCATCCTTTGCTCGATATCCGGATGAAGAAGGCTCAACCTTGTCCTAGGTTCCCATGATGAGAATAGCTGAGCCGGTGTGTCTTCAGTGACCCCTGTTGGCGTGTTCCTATAGTTGAATAGGAACTGGTCAATCCGGTGCTGGAGAGACTTTATCTGTCCACTTCTTTGTTCGTCCATGACCTGCTTAAAAAGATTTTTTTTAAGTCTGTACACAACGCTCCATGCTGCCATTCGATGCTGGGTGATAAGGAGGCGATTTAGTGTGCCAAATGCCATTCCGTTTCATGAATGTCTCGAAAAATGCTGATGTAAACTGCTGGCCATAGTCTGTTACCACTTCTTCCAGTAACCCGTACGCGGCATATACTGTGCGCAGCTTCTCTATTGTCTTTTCACTACTAGTCGACTTCATGACAAACACTTCAACCCATTTTGAATAGGAGTCAACTAGTACTAGAAACCAATGCTGGTCACGATGAGCAAAATCTAAGTGCACACGCTCCCACCGGCGCCTAGACACTGCCCATGACATTACAGGAACTTTGGGTGCCACATTTTGGGTCAACTGGCATGTGACACATTCTTTCACTGTTTGTTCAACGTCTTGCGTAAGGCGTATGACCTTTGGCAAGGTCATAAGCAGCTTGGAACGTCAGCTACTCTTCTTGAGGAGCTCGGCTTGTGCTGTTTCATTTCTCAGTCCGGCCACGAACCGATCCCGCAAAGCGTCATCCAGCAATTGCCCGAACTCACACGTGGCCTCTAGACAGCATTTTGATACGTGCCATTCCAGGATGGCCTTCGTGCAACAACGATAGCACTTTTCCGCGAAGAGACATTGGCACGTACTATCACTCGATTTCCCCACGTCACGCATTCTCTGTCAACAGAAAGCTCACTTTGTCGCACAAAATATGGTGTCAAAGCGTCATCAGACACTTTTGAAGGCCAGCCGACCTGCGTGTAAAACAACACCTTTGATAACAGCTTGTCTTTGCTTGTTTCCCCTCTAATGTCTTCTGCCAAGAGTGGGAGCTCGTCCAGCATAGAAAAACCTATGTACACGTCACACACGTCATCTGTGTACCGTCACCCGTGTTCTGAAGCGGCAGACATGAAAGTGCGTCAGCGCACTTTCATCAAGATAATGCAAATGGTCAGCACTTTCATGCCTGCCGCTTCAGAACACGGGTGACGGTACACAGATGACGTGTGTGACGTGTACATAGGTTTTTCTATGCTGGACGAGCTCCCACTCTCGGCAGAAGACATTGCCGATATCTCGTGATTTGCGATAAAACCATTTGTAGTCATAAGCAGCACTCTGTAAGGCCCACCGCTGCACGTGTGCTGCCGACATAGCAGGAATCGGCTTACCGTGTCCTAATTTATTTATTTATTTATTTATTTATTTATTTATTTATTTTATTTGTTTATTTATGCATACTGCAGCCCCTTTGCAGGAGTGGGTTAGACAAAAAGAAGTCATACAAAAAACAAGTAAACAATAACATATTAAAATTTCACAAGAAATAAGGCAGATGACACAAATGAAACTCAAAATAACAGCAACACTCAGAGTCAGTACAAAATAAGAATGAGTCAATACACTGTAACAACAAGAAAATACATAAAATCAGGTGCAGTTAACTTTTAACATGAAATCGTTTAGTGGCAGTGCATGACCTAATTCTTCCGGGAATTAAGTTCCAGAATTCAATAGCACGTGGGAAAAAGCTGTATTTAAATTTATTAGTTCGAGAAAAGTAAGGCTTAATATTAAGGCTATGGTGACTCCCACTTGACCGAGGAATGTCTGAAGGAATATATATGGGATGCGAGACACGATAAGAAAAAATGGCCAGGCTTAGCTTGGTTAAGCCAAGAATGCGTTGCATATTGCGCGAGTTGGGGCCCAGCTTTTCCTCCGGCTGTCGTGACGTCACGTCACGTGGTTGCGCTAAAGGTCAATGGTGGCTGCCCGGCCGCGCCCAAGGGCTGAACTGAGTGATTGCAATGTGCAACGCATAAAACTCTAGTGTAGGGGTATGAGCCACTATGATGGCTCATACCCCCAATGGTGGCTGCCCGGCCGCGCCCAAGGGCTGAACTGAGTGATTGCAATATGCAACGCATAAAATTGGCGATACCATGCAGAAACTTCAATGACTCAATGTGACGGCGTATGGATAAAGGGGTTAGGTTCAAAGAACATAAGGCACGAGAGGGTGAAAAATAGTGATCATAGCGACGATATATGAACCTAATAGATTTTCGTTGTATGCTCTCAATGGAGTTAATGTCACGCTGCTTATGAGGGTTCCAGACAGGAGAAGCATAATCTAGGATTCGGCGAATTAAAGTTTTATACATTAGTAACTTAGTTTCCTTTGGAGAATTGTTGAAATTGCGCCTCAAATACCTGAGCTTCCGGATTGCTTTAGTGCAAATGAAATTAATGTGTTTTGACCAGGGCATGTTAGTGGTAAATATGATGCCAAGATACTTGTATTCCGAGACCCTGTGCAAGGATAAGTCATTTAAAGTAGCCCCACTAAGGGTTGATGATCGGAGTAGATCCCAAATTTCCGCCCGAAAAGGTACTTGTGAAACTTCTTTAGCCCGGACACGACAGCCAGGGCTTCTTTTTCAAAATGAGCGTACGCCTGCTTCGTCTCAGTCAGAGTTTTAGATGCAAAAGTGATGGGTCTTTCTTCAGATCCTTCCTTATGAAAAAGGACTGCGCCTAAACCATATGAAGACGCGTCGCAAACCAGCCCTAGCTGCTTTGAAGGGTGCTAGTAGGTGAGTACGGACGAACTCAGCAGCCAGCCCTTGGAAGCTTTGAAGGTTTTTTCGGCGGAAGCCGTCCATTTCCACTTAACATTCTCAGCTAGCAAGTCACATACTGGTTTAAGCTGTGCTGACATGTTCGGCACGAATTTCCCATAGATATTTAACAAGCCTAAGTAAGCGCGTAGCTCGTTCTTGTTTTTTGGCGTTGGTGCTTCTTTGATAGCGCGCACCTTGTCTTCTGAAGGACGGATTCCTCTGCCATCAATCACGCGACCCAAATAGGTCACAGCCTTCGCAAAAAACTTGCATTTCTCCTTCCGCAATTTCACACCCCGTTCCTTGAACCGCGTCAGCACAGCTTCGACCTTATTATAGCATTCTTCCATTGTTTCTCCTGCTATTAACACATCATCAAAATAACATGACACTCTGTCTAAACCTTTTAATATGTCATCCATCACGGCTTGAAAAATAGACGGAGCACTTGTTATTCCGTACGGCATACGAGTGTATCGAAAAAGGCCTAGGTGGGTGTTCACAGTGACCAAAGGTTGCGAATCAGGGTGCAGCTGCAACTGTTGGTACGCTGTAGAAAAGTCAAGAACAGTAAAACATTTGCATCCATGCAGCATGACAAAAACATCTTCCAACATTGGCAAAGGGTAATAATCGGTTCTCAGACAACGATTTACAGTCACTTTGTAGTCGCCGCATATGCGAACTTTGTTGTTAGCCTTGGGTACGACTACTAGGGGCGTAGCCCAATCACTTTGCTGTACAGGCACCAGTACTCCCGATTCCACTAGTGAATGTAATTCCTGTGCTACAGCGTCCCTGAGTGCAAATGGCACAGGTCAATGCTTGCAGAAAACAGGTGTACTGCTGTCTTTTAGCACTAGGCTCACCGATGTGTCAGCTATTAGTCCTAGTGCTGGCTCAAACACTTCCGAAAATTTTTCGATGACTGCGGCTGATTTATCAAGACCGATATTACACACGCTCGTCCAATCCAGCTTCAAAGCCTCTAGCCAATTACGTCCCAACAACAAAGTGTCACACATTTGTGGTGTTTGGACTACAATTAAAGGCAAGGTCGCTGTTTGGCCATTGTGCTCCACGCGCACCGTCAACTTGCCTGTAATTGCCAGTGGGACACCTCCGTACGTTTTTAGCCGTAAACTACAACATTTTAGAGGTAAATCTGACCAATATTGCCGGTACATCTTTTCTGGTACGATAGACACCGATGCTCCTGTGTCAACTTGCATTTTGACATTCCTACCTGCCACCCTAACTTTGACATTGTAGCTACCATCATTACTCTTACATGAAAAAATATGGCTAAGCAAAATATCGTCCTCACCCCTTATACTGTCCGAGTCACCGGAGCCTTCTAAACCAGTGCTCTCTTCAAGGCTGTGTACCGAACGTGGCGTCGTTCTGCAGACCCTTGTCAGGTGTCCCACCATTTTGCAGGCACGGCATCAATATTTGCGAAACGGGCAGGTTGCGGCGGTATGCGTTGATCTGCAACGGAAACAGTCCGTTGATTTGGCTTGCCGCTCCGTGTTCTTGCTCGCTGCCCTTGTCCATGCAGAGGCCTTGGGTTTTCTTTGTAGGGGTTACTGTACGAGGTTCACCTCGCTGAGGTCTTTAGGGTGAACCTTCCTTGTTTCGCTGCGAGCAAGTTCCCCGCTTTTGGCAAGGTCATAAGCACCTTGGAACGTCAGGTCTTGAGGAGCTCGGCTTGTGCTGTTTCATTTCTCAGTCCGGCCACGAACCGATCCCGCAAAATGTCATCCAGCAATTGCCCGAACTCACAGGATGCAGCCTACCTTTTCAGTTCTAATGCAAACATAGCAACTGGTTCGTTTTCTTGCTGCGACCGACAATTGAACCGGAATCTTTCCGCTATCACTAAGGGCTTCGGTGATTAGTGCCCTTTTAGAGCCCTGGCCAGTTCGTCGTATGTTTTGGCTTCTGGCTTCACTGGGCCAACAAATTCTTCAACGTGCGATAGGCCTGTTTTCCAATGGCCATCACAAAAGCAGATACCTTCAAGTCGTCGCTTACCTGGGTGGCACGGATGTAGTGTTCAAAGCGTTCCACATAAGATTCGAAGTCTTCGTCTCCCTCCTCCGTGAACGACTCGAAGTGACCGAAGGAAGCCATGCTGTGGTAGCCCGCCTAGACGCCTGCTGTTCCCAAACTGCTCGAGCGGCAACCAGCGCTTCAGCTGTGGTTAGAGTATCGTCCGCTATGAGGATCCCATCCTCGTCGCCACTGTTGTGTCTTCAAGTACGTAGCAGCCTACTTGCCAGAACACATGTTTATTGCCACTTGCAATACAAGGGAAAAGAACCACAAGGCACTTACGTGGCCGTCTTATATAGCTATACAGAGCTACTAATCAGTGACATCGCAGACACACACACACAGGCACGTGCGTTCTATCTAAGATACACAATTCCAGACCTCAGTGACGTCAGAGTGCCACTACAGGTTCTATTTAAGGGGTGATGACACAACAGTAACTGTAGAAGTATGAATGAATTGTGCTCTTAGCGGGATGTTAACTTACAAACACCAAATACATTCTGAGCCCTTCTACAGTATATTATTTAGGAAGATGTCGTAAATGAAACAGATGTCAACAGAGCCTCTAGATTATTTTGAGAAGAAGATTACTAAGGGCATGCTATGAGTTGGCATTTCTAATTCAAGCTCAAAAGCAACAAATAAAGAAGGCAGGAAAACCATAGATAATGGCAGCTCTCATTAAAATATTTACAAGAAAAATAAAATGTACCATCATTTTGTCATTTCATGAGATCAGTGTAAGCTTATCCACTTTAAACAGTTCAAAAAACAAATTGCATGCTGAACTGCATTAAAGTGAAGAATACAACAAAATTTTTTTTTTAAATATCCGCAATGGCAGAAAAAAATTTATTTGGCATAAGGTTAATAATCTCGCCCGAAAGTCAGCTTTTCATAGCGCAGTAGTACTGCCAATCGGCTGTGGTGCAGTTCTGAGGAATGTACTGCTTATATTGTCACGTGGTGGTGACGTAGAAGAACACAGTAGCAATACTGTGAACGAGAAAACTAACTTTTATTGGGCGAACCTGTGCCCACAAAACAGGCTACACTTATAGCACAATGATAGCGGCGAACACGGTCGGCGATCGTCGAAAATCTGGTCAGCGGGCCATGCGCGTCGGCTTTTATACAGCAGTCATCGAATGTTCCAGACTAATTGTTGGGAGCCGCGTGCCTTCCACAAAGTTCTACACCATTCGAGTCACGCGATGAAATCAGATAACACAAGGTTCGGCGACAACAGACAGCGGATAGAAGCATCGATAACTTTCCAGAAACTTCGGATACATGCCGGCGCATCCCGCGCTGTGCGATAACATTTGTTAGGCGGCGAAACGTGGTAGCCCGATAAAGATAAGTATACGTGTCAATATATATAGGTCCTCAAGTAATACAGTGTTGTGAATTCTATTGCCCCATGTCTGACAACCTACCATGAGGTGCAAAGAATGATGAAAAGAACCTAAAGAACCGTACAGCTGCTGGTTATGATTTCATTAAACCAGAACCCATTAAGCATGTTTAAGACATTATTTGCAGGCCTTTAGCTCATATTATCATTAATTGCAGAGGATCTTAGGATAGCCGGAACATGTCCAGTGGTAAAAGAGTGCGGTGATGGAACTGTAAATAGCTATAGGCCAAATTCTGTATTTTTGGTGTTCTTGAAACCATTTGAGACCATTATTAAACGTTCTTTAACAATCTTTCTTGAGAAGCATAACATTTTGTCTGAACTGTAGTATGGGTTGAAGAAAAATCTGTCCACTGAGCAGGTACTGCTGAACATGAAGAAGCACGAGATCATGATGTACTAATATCTAAGCTTCACAATTATGGTGTATGAAGAATTGAAGTAAACCTGGTGAGAAACAGGTATGTTTCCTTCAATAATAAAGTGTCACACTGATTAAAAATAATCACAGATGTACTCCAAGGGACACTATACATACATGGGCACCGATATCTTGATGAACAATGCCACGAGAATAATTTTACAAGAAAGACCTTAGAGAGCCAGCAACTTTAATTATGAAACATAAATGTGGGATTTAAACATGTCAATCATAACGTTATTGTTAACTAGCTGACTGATTATTGTGGTTTGTCATGCAAGTTATGTCCGCCTGTACCACTGCGTAGGCTATTTCGCATAGTATCTGCCACAGGAGATTTTCTCTCCTGTAACTGCAAAAGCTGACAGAAATGTTAAAGCAAATAAAAAAAAACTATGTATGAACATCTGTAAACCCTATTTCACACTGTGGAGCTGGCTGCCATATACAGGTTATCACTGCAATAAGGTTCATGTGTAACTCTAGCTTTATAAGCCATGCAGATAAGTAAACACAGAGTTTCATTTATAAGGAGTGATAATTTTATTTAATAAGTTCTTTGAGTCTTTTTGAAATAACTTCTGCCACAGACGGATCGAGAAAACAGCTGATGATGCGTCTCGACGAAGTTATGTCTCTGCCAGCAGCTTGTCTTTTGTCCGAGTGGTACTTATGCAACAGTGTGGAGCCAGTTCTACTTGCATAGTCTTCCCAGTTGAAACACGAGACACATGTGAATGGAAGCTCTGTGACTGGTGATGCACAACCTGGTGCGATATCCTCCAGACGATGAGGCTGCACAAGTCTCCGCAGGTAGGCCAAGTTTTGTTCAGGTGGTGTTAGTTCCTGCAAAACAACGGTTTATATGTATTGGAACCATCACCTCTGAGGGCACACAAGCATTGAATGATGGACGGATGGATGGATTGATCGGATCTTGTACAACCCTCACATGGACTATGAGTGATGCCATGGTAAAGGGCTAAGGAATAACTTTAAAGGGACACCGAAGAAAAATATTAAGTTGAACTAGATTGATAAATTAGGCTTCCATGGCAACAAATTCATCATAGCGAGAACAGAGCTTGCAGAGCTTGTGTAGGTGAGAAAATGACGAAAATGTAAAATCGGAGTGACACCACCTGTTGTGGACTGTTCTGCCTCTCATGTGATGTCAGCACTCGCTGATTCACAGAGGGTGCCATAGAGGGAATTCACGTGGAGATTACGTCAACTTGTCCATTTTAGTGTGGGGCGGCTCAAATTGAGGAGCAGCAGTGGGATCCTTGGTGGCCATATTCTAAGCAACAAAGCGATATATTGGCACACAGAAAACAATAATAGAGCTCTAGATGAATGATCTATTGATCTAGCTCGACATAATTTTTTCCTTTAGTATCCCTTTAAGACGAAGATTTATCTCAGGAGCTTCTATCTAAATACGTGGGACCGGAGAAAACTGTTCTGCCTGGCGATGCCTCAGAACAAAGGATGCTTCACTGGCAGACATTCAGCTGTCACGGATGCTGATCACGCCTCATCGTTCTCTCAAGACAACTCAATCAGCGTCACTTGAGTCTTATGGACAAGCAGCCATGTTCCAGATTTTCGCCTTTTCGTAAGCCCAGAAATGACAGTTCACTTCAAGACAACAACGTCGCCCTCTCCTAACTGTCACGAAGAGGCCAGTAATTGATGGCAGGGCCAATGTCAAGTACTCGCAGGAAAAGGACGTCAACAGCAGGTTCGTCGTTTGCCACATGGTTGCCTCGTATTGTGCAAAGTTGGAGACAAACGGGGGGTTCGGCAAAAAAGTGGGAGTACTGCAAAAAGGTGGGACGTTCGAGGAGGGATGTTGTGAACGGTTCAGCATTTGTCATTGGCCAGTGAATTCCCTCAATGGGGGAATGGCATAAAAAGTGAATCCACACGGCTGTGAGGGTAGGCTCGGACATGCAAAGACTCTACCATGTAGTGTGCTCTGAAAGTGGGAGCTGATTTTGCAAGTTTTAACCATGTACTTTTGTTTAAAACCGTTTTCTGTTCTCTTAAACATTGCTCAGGACCTTCCTCTCGGCACCTGGCACACCACCATCCATGGAACCTCCACGGCTGCACGGACCCCCCACTTTCACAACAGTGGCTGGCATCGGTTGGCGTTGGCTACATCGGTGTGGTCAGTGCTACATAGTTGCTTCTCTTTTTGCCAGACTCATTAGCACAGGCAGTCGGTGATGGTGTTCGGTGTTAGTGATTTTGTCTCGTAGAACAAGAATATAGTGTCTTGTGGGCTAAGTTACTAGTGGGGAAGAAACACAGGGTGCACTGTATACACATGGATAAGTTAGAAATGTAAGAACTATTCAAAAGTCGTGAGCAGATTGGCACTTCGGTTGGCTCTGCGAAAGGAAAAAGGTAACAATTGCGAAAGGTAAAAGGTAACAACGCAGAATGAGGAGAGGAGTTGGGAGGATGCCGGTGAAGCCAGAAAAATTATTGCATAAGGAAAGAGCGCAAAGAATGAGAAATTCTGCAGTCTCATGATGCTAGCAATAAGGACAGGCTAGCTGGTACCTGATGTTTGCTCTTCATTTTCCCAGAACTCTCTCTAGTACAAGAAAGCAGATGCTGAGTGAGTATTTGTTTTCTGGTGGGCACTCTTTTGGAAATTCACCTTCTTGGAAATTCAAATTTCAGTTTTAAGGAAGCATGAATTTTGAAGGCAAACAAATGCTGTGGAGAAATTTGAAGTGCAGGACCTCCTTCTAATGTGCAAGAAGTTGGGCATTTCCGCCGGCTCCACAAAAACAAAAGAAGCAGTTCTTGACGTCATGAACGCAGAAGATGTGATGGTCAAGGAAGCTGACGAGGCTTGGGAAACCATTGTTGAAAGAAGGCAAAAGGCAGAGGAGTGTGAGAGGTGCGAGCGTGAAGCATAAATGCACGAGAGGCACTAGCAGGAGGCAGGGTAACAGCACGCTCTTAGGATGGAAGAACTTGAGCAGAAAAGCCAGATACTTGATGGCAGACAGCATGATGCCAGCTCCACACTTTCAGAGCAGAAGAGGATATAGTTAATTTCCTCGCCAGTTTCGAATGAGTGTGTGATAAAGAGCATGTCAGCCGGGACTTGTGGATGGAGAGATTACTAGTGCTAATCCCGTTTAGTATCGCTAACTATTTCATCAACTGCTTGTCCTAGGAGAAAGTGCGAGGCTACGATAGGGCTAATAAGGCTTTGTTCAGACATTTGAGTCTAGCATTTCACGCCGGCTTCGAAGACCAAAAAGAGAGAGCAGCAGAACTCGCCGAGGATTACTGCATGTGCCGAAGTTTCCGCACTATGCCGCGACAATCAGAGAGAAGCGACAAAGCGGTATTTGATTCCAGGAAGCAAAAGGGTAACAAGCCTTTCTGTAGGAATTTTAAACCAGAGACCAATTTTCCCCGGCCCGCATCAGGAGAAAGAGGGTGACATACCTAAAGTAGCGCAAGAAATGAAGGCGTCTGCTGGTGGTGTATGCGCGTTGGAGGTGCAGGAGAGAGGTGTGTGCTACAACTGCGGAGAAAAAGGCCACATGGCCAGGAGCTGTGGGAGGTGGGTCCGCAATTCAGGTGATAACAACCTGCAGCTGTTGAAGCTCTATATGTGACAACTTTCAGTGAATGGCCAGGTGTGTCCGGAGACAGAAATTTTGGCTAGCCCACCAGAGCAAGTCAGCTATGGCTCTTCCATAGGAGCTGACTACGGGGGGGCTCCAGGGCCTGAGCCCCCTCTGGAGTTTTCCGGGGGGGGGGGGGGGGGGGGGGGCTGAGCCCTCACTGGGCAATGCAGAAGCCCCCTCCCTCCCCCCAGACACACACACCTAAAGTGCCATTAACAGAGCTTTGTCACCCACATTATTTGAGGTTTCTATAGACTTTCCTTGACCTTTTCACTTGAAATTTTGCTGGGGCTAATAGCTTACCGCATCATTGTTGGTGCGAACGTGCATGACTTTTAATTCATACTTTCACTTTATTTCTGCAAATCCTGACAATAGGAGGACACGCGCATTAGAAGCACTAACAGCGGCTGCCTCATACGTATTTTGTCACTTGCAATATTTTGCTTTAAATTTACACTGTACATACACATACACATACACAATATACATACACATACACAATATATTTAAATATACATACAGGACAAAGTTTATTATATTTTTGAAAGAGATGGAGGTAGCCAATAAAAATAATTTTTAAAAATATGGATAGTCTGTGCCTAGAGAATGAATATGTTGCTGTATGTTCACCACGCTTCAAACTGCTTTGCGTGCTTTTTTGACCACAAAAAAAAAAACAAAAAACTATAGGCTTCAGCGACCCCTTCGACAGAGTCTTATCAATGGCGTGTGAAATGCACGTGAATGTTGCGTGTCTCAGTGTCGCTTCTCTTTCCAGTAAGCAATGCTAGCGACTCATGGAAAATAAAAGAACATTTCTAATTATTTACAACATTTATTAGGGATGGAAACATGGTCACTTGCATGCAAAGGTGATAAATATATACAGACTGTCCCACTATCGTGCACCAAGATTTAAAAAAAAAGAGCAATGAGTTACTCAAAGAAAACCTAGTGCATATTCAAAAGCGTGGCAGTTTGGGCGAGTTGGTATGTCATGACTTTTTAGTCTTGTAGCGCAGCTCAGAAAGAGCAAGAAAGGAAGGAGGTAGGGGTAATGAAAGGGAACGGAAAACAGTGAGTACGTGTCACTCTGTTTTCCGTTCCCTTTCATTACCCCTACCTCTTTCCTTTATTGCTCTTTCTGAGCTGCGCTACAAGACTAAAAAAGTCTAGTGCATATTGTTTACAGTGCAGTGGAGTAGCTGCCAGTAATTTTTCGTTACAGATTTAATTAGGCAATTGTAATTCATTATCTAACACGAGATGTACTATCCCGATTATCAAAGTGTCAATGAGGCATTTGAAGGCACAGCCAAGGGACATCTAACTGCGGTATTTTAAGCGATGTACTAATAGCGTGCTGATTTTTTTCCGACTGATAAATGAACCTCACAAAATATGGAGATTACCACGTGACTGCGCTTCCTCCTGGATTATAAAGCAGCACCCTCGAACAGGCTCCTTCTGAGTTATCCAGAACGAAACAAAGGAAATAAAGAAAGACATTGTGATCGAGCCAGTGCCTTATCTGCCATGCCGCGGCCGAAGAAAAATGTCGCATTTGGTGTTAGTTGGAAACAAGCTGTGATAGCTGTTGTCTTAGCATAGATAAAATGCAAGGATGCTTTTTTTTTTTTTTTGCCACAAAACCTATCACCACAAAAGCGAATTGACCACCTCAGTTTAAAGGTGCGTTTTATTTTGTCCCAGTCGCCATGCCTTTCTCTAATGAGCAGAATGTAAACATGATCCTTGTCTAGGAATCTGCAAATGGCAACATGAAGAAGGCCGCAAAGATATGTATCAGTCATGGAAGTGTGGCTGTAGACCAAACGCATCGACTATCATAAGAAATTATGAAAACCTGAGACAAACCGGCAGCTTCAAGAAACAGCGGCAGAGGACTCCATCTTTGAGTCCTTGCCTATGCACGGATGTTCTAACATATATGGCCTTAAACCCTCATGCTAGCGTGCGGGACATGGCTGCCCAGGCACCAATTTCCAAGTCATCAGTTTGGAGGATTCTAAATGATGGCCTTTCACCCGTACCACCTTAACCAGCACCAATGCTTGGAAGATAGGGACCTGTAAAATTGTCTAGATTTCTCGAATTGGGTCCTCACAAAAGCCGATGAGTCACCGGACTTTTTGAGCAACATTGTGTGCACAGATGAAGCCATTTTTTGCAGAAACGGCCAGCTAAATTAAACATAATGCACGCTATTGGAGTGACTCCAATCCACACTGGGTATAGCAGACTCGGCACCAGTACCAGTGGTCGTTCAATATGGGGTGCGGAATTTATGATGGTGCTACAAACGCTCCCATCTTCTTCGATCAGACATTGACTGGATAGGGCTACGTTGATGAAATACTGGAAGAAGTGGTGGATGAGTTTCTCAGCAAAGTACCGATGTCACATCTTCTATGGTATCAACAGGATGGGGCACCTGCACACAGCAGCAGCTGAGCACGAAACTGGCTGGATGAGACTTTTCATGCGCAATAGATTGGACGGGATAACCTGTAAATTGGCGGGCTAGGTCACCTGACCTCTATTTGATTTCTTTCGTTGAGGTTATGTGAAAGATCGTGCATACATGATCAAGATGAACGTCAAATTAGTTCAAGGCAAGAATAACGGATGTCTGCCGTAGAATTCCGGCGTTGGTCATCAAGAAAGCCACTGAAGATGTGATAAAGCAAGAAAGATACTGACGACGTGATAAAGCGGACACAGTACTGCGTATCAGCAAAAAGAGACCTATTCCGACACTTCCTCTAGGCAGCAGCTGGGGTTCAATGGAGATTACGAATTCAAAGATAATAAGGCCACGCTGAAATCTGATGGTTTCTTTTGTTCTTTTTTTGTGCAGACATCGTGACTGCCAATTCGGCTCATTTAGAAGTGGCATATTTACTTTCTTGAAGGCAGCAGTTTTGCCTTTTCTGTGCACATTGGTCGCTTCCCGGTCTGTTTATTTCACTTTTATTTTTGACACAAACCTGTTTTTGCAGCACGTATACACTTTCATGAAAAATAAAACGGGCACATTAATTTGGCTTTGGTCCGAAGCAAGTTTCTGGCGCAAAATACAGCTTCGCGCTCACTCTTTCGATGTAGTGCGAGCAATGCCAAGATTTTGAAACATTTTGTGCCTGTTTCATTGCTTTTCGCATTTCGTGCATAGCCAGAGCGGCGCTTCGGCCGCATTATCAAAGGACTTTTGTTATCAATGTGATCAGTCGGCCTTGAGAGACGGATAATAAGTGTAACGTAGAAATGAGAGGAAGGAGTAGCTGCAAAACGTGAAGCCTGCTGTTAGTGCTCCTTCTGTACCACTATCAAGGTGATGCACTACCTCTTCGGGTTTGTGACAGGCAGCGCAGTTGTTGAGGGTGCTGCCTCAGCTTATTTGAGGGTGCCGCTTTATTATGCAGGCAAGAGCACACTGACGTGGTATTTTTCATACTTTGTGAGGTTTCTTTGCCATTCAGAAAAAATTTTACATTAGCACGTCGCTGAAAACACTGCAGTTAGATGTCATTTTGGGCACCTACAAATGCCTCATTGGTACTTTGAAAATTAGGACAGTACTTCTCGAGTTGGATAATTAATTGCAATTACCAAATTAAATCTCTTGGAAGGTGCGAGAATACAGCTGTATTACGCACCGTTTTGTTAAATCTTCTTTTTCCACAGGCTGTGACAGACTGGAATTTGTTACCAGAGGAATGTGTTTCAATATCTGATAATCACGATTTTTATTCCTGTCTGTGTTGGTGACAGTGCATTACTGTGTTAATTTTGTTTTAATTTTCTATTGTGCTTGAAAATGTTCACTTATTGTGTGCTCCCACCTTGATGTTACCTTAATTTATACATTCTTTACTTATTTCTGTGAACGATTTAATACATATTTCTCTAACTGTCTCCCCTGCGATAATACCTTCAAGGCGACACAGGTATTCTCTAAATAAATAAATAATAAATAAATAAATGAATAAATAAATAAATAAATATCAGTAACGAAAGAATTACTGGCGGCTACTCCACTGTACTGGAAACAATATGCACTATAGGTTTGCTTCGAGTAACGCAACTGCTCTTTTTTTAAGTCTTGGTGTATGATAATTGGGGAAACTGTACAATTCACTCAGTAACCAAAATGAGGCCAAGCTGGATTCACTCGAAATCAGAACGAACAGCAGTCATGCGCAGCAGCGCTTATACTTGGACTCACAAAATAGAAAAAAAGAAAGAAAGAGAGGCTGCAGTTTCGCCGGAAAGGCGAAGCAGTATTAGTAATAGCCAAGTATGCAACAATTACACGAAGGAGGATTACACCACCGAGAGGACTCAGGCTGTGAAATTGAACTGTCTCCTACTATGAGGTCTTGTATATACTGATATAATACCGTCACTTCAGCGCTCAATTCTTTGAGGTCACACGAAGTTTCTTTAAGTGTAAGAAATATATATATATATATTGTTACGCGAAGGATGAGTCAGTAAGACGAGCAACTATTTACAGCTTATATTTACAACAGTGGTTGCAGCGCTGACTGCTTAAGTTCACAGCGCAAGCCCAGTTTGTTCTTGCTCCTCTTTTCTCGAGTGATGGTGCCCACGCGCCTCGTTCTAACAAGCAAATACCAGACGCGTGTAGCAAAATCACCCGCCGGCAGAAGCAACGTCCCGGAGCATCTAAATGTCATCACTGGGAGGGCGATACTACTTCAGTCGTGTAATGTGCACAATATCACTGGACTGGGAAGCAGATGGGGCGTCAGGGGCGATCTCGTAGGTGACGGGAGTCATGGCACGAAGCACTCGGTATGGGCCTGTGTAACGAAAAAGCAGTTTTTCTCACAGGCCAACCTGACGCGACGGAGACCATGGAAGCATCAAAGAACCAGGCAGGAAGTGCATGTCTCGGTGGCGCTGGTCATACAAACGCCCTTGACTCTTTTGGGATTTCAGAAGGCGGTCACGGCAATTTCCCTTGCGTGGGCACAGTGGGCGATGGCGTCAAGTGCATGTTCAATGGTCGGTGCCGTGTGAACAGGGAAGGTTGTGTTGAGGGACAGTGCTGGTTCTCGGCCAAACAGAAGAAAAAATGGGGAATAAACGGCTGTGTCGTGGTGCGAGGAATTATAAGCAAATGTGACAAATGGTAGAGCGAGGTCCCAGTCAGTGTGGCCTAAAGAGACATATTTCGCCAGCATGTCGGTGAGAGTGCGATTGAGACGCTCCGTGAGGCCATTTGTTTGCGGATGGTATGACGTGGATAGCTTGTGCGTCGTGGTGCAGGATTGCAGGGTGTCCACGATAACCTTTGATAGGAATGTCCGGCCACGGCCTGTGAGAAGTTGTCGCTGAGCTCCATATAATAAAGTCACGTCGCGTAAAAGAAAATCGGCGACATCTGTGGCGCAGCTTGTAGGAAGCGCTCGGGTGATGGTGTAGCGCGTGGCGTAATCCGTGGCCACAGCGATCCACCTGTTCCCAGAGGTAGAAAGAAAAAAAAAGGGCCAAGTAAGTCCAAAACAACCCGAAAAAATGGTTCCGCGGGAATGTTGAGTGGTTGAAGGTACCCAGCAGGGAGCGTCGATGGTGTCTTGCGTAGCCGGCATTTCTCCCCCGCAGCTACGTATCATCGACTGGAGCGAGCAAGCCCTGGCCAAAAGAAGCATCAGCAGATCCGGTCGTAGATATGTGACACACCCAGGTGACCAGCAGTGGGGAGGTCGTGAAGTTCGTGAAGAACAGCGGAGCGAAGGTGTTTAGGGATCACAAGAAGTAATGCAGGGCCGTCGAGGTGAACATTGTGGCGGTAGAGTGCGCCATCTTGAAGTGTGAATAAGCGAAGGGAACTGTCGGCGAGTGATGATTCCAGGCGGTCAATGATGATACGCAAGGACGGGTCACGGCTCTGCTCGTCGGTGACATGGAGCAGTGGAAAAACAGAAAGAACACAGGTGTCGGTGTCAGCATCAGACGTAGAGGTTGCGTCTTCGACTGGGTAGCAAGAGAGGCAATCTGCGTCCTGGTGTTGGCGTCCCGACTTGTAAGTCACTGTGTAGAGATATTTTTGTAGTCAGAGGGCCCAAGGACCGAGCCGACCAGTAGGATCCTTGAGCGACGAAAGCCAACAGAGCGCATGATGGTCTGCGATTACTGAGAAGTGCTTGCCATATAAATATAGGCGGAACTTTGAAACAACCCCGACGAGAGCAAGACATTCACGCTCGGTAATTGAATAGTTGTGCTCTGCAGTTGTCAGGAGCTGGCTAGTTAGTGTAGGCTATGACGCGGTCGTGTCCATGTTGGCGTTGCGATAAGACGGCGCTGATCCCATAACCACTGGCATCGGTTCGGACGTCTGTAGGTGCGGACGGGCCAAAGTGGGCCAAGACTGGTGGATGGTGAGAATCGTGATAAGGCGTGAAAATGCGGCAGCCTGAGGGGAACGCCATGTAAAAGGCACGTCTTTCTTCAGAAGTTCAGTGAGTGGTCGAGCGATTACTGAAAAATCTTTCATGAACTGTCGGAAATAAGAACAGAGCCCCACGAAACTCAAGACGTCTTTGACAGACTGAGGTACAGGAAAAGCCGTTACTGCTCGAACCTTCTCCGGTTGGGTTGTACTCCGGAAGCATCGATGAGATGGCCTTGCACTGTAACCTGTCGGCACCCAGCCTTGCAGAAGACGTCAAGGATAGCTGCGACGCGCTCAAGGTGCATCTCAAAAGTAGGAGAAAACGCAAGAACGTTGTCGAGGTAACAAAGGCAAGTTGACCATTTGAAACCTTGAAGCAAAGAGTCGATCATCCGTTCGAATGTGGCGGGGGCATTGCATAAACCGAACGGCATAACTATCAATTCAGAGAGGCCATCTGGAGTGACGAAAGTGGTCTTTTCTTGGTCTTGCTCATCGACGGAAATCTGCCGATAACCAGATGGAAGGTCGACGGATGACAAGTATTTGGCACCGTGAAGAGAATCAAGAGCGTCGTCGGTTCGGGGTAAAGGGTAAATGTCCTTTTCAGTAATTCGGTTTTGGTGGCGGTAATCAACACAGAAACGCCACGTGTCATCTTTCTTTTTGACGAGCACGACTGGCGACACCCAAGGACTCGACGAGGGCTTAACAATGCCTCTGGCGAGCATCTTGTTTACTTTCTGCTGAATAACTTGCCGCTCTGCCGTGGACACGCGATACGGTTGGCGGTGAATGGGAACAGCATCACCAGTGTTTGTGCGATGCTTAACAGCGGACGTATGACCAAGTGGTCGATTGTCAGTGTCAAACATGTCGTGGTAGGAAAGCAAGAGGCGATATAGGGTGGTTGCTTGGTCAGGTGCGAGGTCCGAAGCGACCATGGAACGTATTGGGCGGTCGAGGTTCAAGGCATCCTGCGGGTAGTCAGGAGGATCTGCAGACGCGTCGGCTGCAAAAGCAGTGACGTGGTCGTCTGTCACTGACCGGAGCGTGGCCACCGCTATGCCTTCAGGTAACACTTGCTTCGTGAAGCCAAGATTGATAACGGGGAGACATCCTATTATCGGCAAGGGTTATGACGGACTGTGGCATAGAGGTGTCGCGCGACAGGAGGACATTACGAATAGGTGCAATGACATAGTCGCCATCAGGCACGGTTGTCGTTGAGGCCAATTTGACGAAGGTTTGGGCTTTTGCAGGTAAGCCAACAAATGCTGTAGTGCAGAGGGAGTTCGGTTGTTCAGGGTGAATGTCTGAAAGAAGAGGAAGCTCTAGGCACAGCGTACCGGTGGCACAGTCGATGAGGGCAGAATGAGTCATCAGAAAGTCGAGCCCGAAGATTAGGTCATGAGGGCAACTGGTCGGCACGGCGAACAGGACTGGAACTCGGCAGCCAGCAATTCCTATGCGAGCAGTGCACATATCCCTGACGGCAACAATGGTGCCATTGGCGACGCGCAAGGCTCGAGTGATGACGATGGCATCGACGGTAGAAATGTCGTTGTAGACGAGCAAATTGAAGGCGTCGTGTACTATGCCTTTTAGGATATGGCCCACCTAGTCAACCTTGGTCATGTGCTCGTCGAACTTCCGGCAAAGCGCAAGCACTTCCTGTATGTAGGAGACATACGAATCGGTCGACGACTGGAAACAGGTGGCAAGCTCTTTTCGCGCAGCCTGTTGGCGACCTGACAAGTTGCCAAATAGGTCGCGAAGCCACTCTTTGAAAATGTCCCAGCTGGAGAGCTCGTCCTCATGGGTGTGAAACCAGACGCACGGTGTCCTGTCCAGATAAAAGATCACATTGGCAAGCATGATGGTAGGGTCCCAGTGGTGGCTTTGGCTAACACGCTCATACTTGCTGAGCCAGTCGTCGACATCAACGTCATTTTGGGCGGAGAATGTCCCAGGATCACAGAGACTAGGAACCGTAACGTACGTTGTGGTAGGCGCCGCAGGTGTAGGTGGCGACGGGGTGGTTCCATCAGAAGCCATAGCTGAGAAAACGACAGTGCGGCCGCTTCGGAGCTCTGTGGCGAGGACGGTCAACGTTCCACCTCCACCATAATGTTACGCGAAGGACGAGTCAGTAAAACGAGCAACTATTTACAGGTTATATTTACAACAGCGGTTGCAGCGTTGACCAGTTATCACAGCGCGAGCCCAGTTTGTTCTTCCTCCTCTTTTCTTGAGTGATGGCACCCATGTGCATCGTTCAAACAAGCAAATACCACATGTGTGTAGCAATGTGTGTGTGTGTGTGGGGGGGGGGGGGGGTTCTGAAAACTGGTCGGCTCCCCCCCCCCCCCCCCCGAAAAATGAAAAGTCTCCGCCTATGGGTGGGAGCAAACGCTGATGGAACGAGGAGAACCCTTCTCCAATATGGGAGCTCTAAGGGCAAAAACACTGGAGGAGACTCCGAGACTGATAGGCATATTCCCTATCGAGCAGCGATCAGAGGACCATGGAACGATTTCTGAGGCAGCTGCGCGCAGTCACGAGTCAAATGTATTAGTAGTAGGAAGAGAGGGGAAGGCAGTAGAGAGCGGCGGTTTTCCCGTACAAGAAACAGAGGGCCCGTTAGGCCAAGTGTGTACAGAGGCGGCAGGTTTGGCCAGCCTACCGGAAAGTGTTTCCTATTTATTTTCGAATAGGTCAGAGCAAATTTGTGAAACCCGAGGGGGTAAGAAAATTTCAAGTGCGTGTGCGAATGAGGCCAAACAGAGAAAAGGCATGGGCCCAAGAAGAGAAAGCCAGAGGTGGTCAAGGTTAAGGCGGCCAGAATCAAACATGCGAAGTGCCAAGGCGACAAAGGTAAGTGCGCGAACCTAAGGATCCAGCTGGAGACCGTGAAAAAGTGAAGGAGGGTAAATCCCAAGCTTAGGCATTTGTGGAGATCAAGGATAGGCATGATGCATGTCATGAAAAGGAGGATTTCGCAAAGATTCAGGCATCGTAACTGCCACCTACCCACATTGCGTGCATCTCATTGTAAGCAGAAGGAGAAAGGGAAGTGTCCTGTGGGCTGCTACAAGAGCCGGTCACTCGCGGGGGCAAAGAAAGGCCTAGCACATAAGGGTACCAGTGCACCCAGGGGTCTGTGAAGGTACCCCTCTCCCAGTACTTGGAGGCTGCTGTCTTAAAGTTGCAGCTACGAGGTGTGTCAGGCAAATTAGCAGTTTCTGCATTCTTTGAGACCGCACCTTGCGAAAACCCCATAATGCGCGACCCTCTGGAGCTCGTCTGAAAGGGTTCGCTTGAGGCCAGAGAATAAAGAAATCAGGAAGACGCATCGGAAATTGTTTTGTACTTTTGTATTAATGCTGTATTCAGCCTAGTTACGTGTTGAACACTGAGAAGCATAAGCAATACCACAAAATTTTGTTAGGTTGTTAGGATCTTGGTTCAGGTTAGTTCCCCAATTTCAAGTGGAATGTTTACGTGATGACATGTGTAGCATTGCAAGGTAAACAGTGTCAGTGTTGCATACAGTTTGGAAAGGTCACACGCAGGTTGATAAGTTCTGTTTTGATAGGAGTTCATAACGAGTCAGGTTTTAATTGGCAGGAGTGTTTTTTGGAGGCATGTTTTGTAGACTGAGTTCATGAGCTTTCATTTCTTTGATGATATTACATTTTTTGAACGTTTTAGGAGCTTTTGTTTGACAGAAGGCCTCGTTATGCTAACCTGGTTTAATGAAGGTACTAAGGAATCAATTCTTTGCGAAGTGGACCCTCAGCTCAAATGCCAGCTGGATGTGGAACTTCTGAAAAGTATCGAGACACTAATTTGTCGATTGCGCTTTCGCGGCCGCATGGACCCGCGACTTTCACAACAAAACATAGGAGTACAGATTTTTGGGCTAGTTGGTTCGTTGCAGTAATTGAGGTCATAGTACTAAATTGACATGAACAAGAAAGACAACCGGACGTGCGCTAGTGCATGTCTTGTCATTTCTTTTTTGTCGTTGTCAATTCAGCACTATGACCTCAATTACACTGGAGAAAACACTTTTCCTGGCAACCACTGCACTGATATTGAAGAAGGTGGTTGCATTTAAAGGGACAGTTAAAATCTAGTTACAGTAAGGCAGAGTTTTTTTTATTATATCATCAAGTCTTCAGAATAGTTATTGAACACTTAAAAAAAAGTAGAAGTATGAAGTTTACAATTTATGTAAACTGCACCTAATACATTTAAAGGGGATTAAACTGATGTATTATGCACCACTCTATAATATGGCACTGATATGTGAGCAGGACTTTAACAAAGCACCTGTAAACACTGTAACAATATCATGTAAGCTGTAAACTATAATATCAAATTCATCTGCTTTAGTTATGCTGTAATGGATGCTGTTTACATAACAATATCTCTTTTAGTACAGAGTTACTGATTTCTAAGCTTCGCGCATAATTTTTTTTTTTTCAGCTTGGTGATTTTCAACAATTTTAATATTTGAGGTCCCATATAATGAAGTTGTGTTTCTAGGGTTGCTAGAATTCAACTTTTTCTCTTAGATACAACAAATTTCATACAAATTGATCCGGCGATAATCTCTAAAGAATATCTACATTCTAAATTTTTTACATATAAACTGCTTAACATTTATGCTCCTGATGGCATTTTCTAAATTTCAAGCAAGCAAGTTCCATGAAGATGTTTTATAACTTATAACTAAAGAGCAAACACACAGCAACAAACAGAAAGAGAGACCGAAGGAGCTCAATGCCTTGTTCCATGGTGTCACTTTGTAGTTTGCGCTTAAGTTATAATGCAGTACGAACAAGACAAATCCTCCGCTTTTTTTAAAGGAAGCATACCTTTATAGGTAGGAAAAAATAATGTATGCTCAGGCAACTGATGTAAGTACATTACGAGGATACAGCGTCATTAGGCTGTGATGGTGAAGAGGCACAAACAATACCACTAAGAGTAAATAAAGAATCTACTAACTCTTTGATGAACGAACATGTACCCAGAAAGCAAAACAATGCACAAGTGACAACAATAGCTGCGAACACAAACGGTGGTAATTGAAATTGAATTATGCTGCTAAAGCCTGTCTTTGAAGAACAACAAGAAGAAGAAGTTTATTTTACCACATAAGTACACTGATATATACAAAGCGGTAGGGATGGCAGGATAAAAGCTGCATAACGGCAGCTTGACTAGTCTTACCTCCCCATGAACACCTCCCCATGATATAATAGATGCATCACTGCACATTCCAGAGCAATCACTGATGCTTTCACAAATTCGAGATTGCACAACACTATTGCCATCAGACGTGCAATCTGATGAGAGACGCATAATATCTTGCAATTAAAATGACACTGTTATTTAAGTTTCATATTCAGCGACCATGTCTTGCAAGAGAGCGATAACATGATGATGGTGATCTTTCTGCGTATGTGACAAGTGGCAAGAAGTAAAACAATGGCCAGATCTGCCTCTGCCATTAAAGGCCAACTGCGACAAAATTTTGGAGTGCGTAAAATACCTTGTTTAAGATGATGCAGATGTAGAGGAACCTCCGTGCAAAAGCTTATGTTTGAAATACAAACGGGAGTATCACAATAAGCTTGCAAACATAGCCATTTTCGATACTGAAACTGACAAGAGCGCCGGCATTACTGCTTGCTGGAAGTGACGCATTACTTACTGTGCGACTCCTCACCCCGACCTCTGTAATCTCAGAGGCCACACTACAGCATAGCGCTGATATGGCAACCTTCCTTGGGGTGCCGCAAGGTGCCCTCTCCACAAGTGAGATGCTCAGACTATCGCATGCACTCAGTGATCTCTGTGGTTCTCTAGGCACGGCTATGTGAGCCAGCCCAAGTGCCTGGTACCCGCAGCTGAGTGCAGCGTGTTGGGACTTGCATCATAGCGACACCGCCGGATACACACATTGCCTGCTAAGGTGTTGTTTAAAGGCTGCTAACAAAAGGCTAATTACCAGCTCTGTGGCTTTGCCAAGATTGGTTCAGTGGTATATACTACTCATTTATAACAAATTTAGCCAAAGAGTAATTTTGTTGCAGTTCCCCTTTAAAGGTCATTTACAACAGCTATTCCAAATAGGGTATAGTACAAAGCAATAGCGATTTCCTTAACTGATCCTTAACATGTTAAAGCAAAATTGCTGTGCAACTGGCTGCTCAAGGCCCTTTGCGTGTATTCGCGGGCTTCTTTCACGTTCGAAAAAACACTTTTATGTAGCCTGTATCGAGAGTTTTTCATGTTGCTCTACAATTTTCTTATTGATATTTTTCATCTAATTACAATAATTTGAGAACTTGATTCATTCATTAAGACTAATGATCTAATTAAGGCAGAACGAAAAGAATATTCCAAGTATCTCCAAGCGATGCCAAACAACATTATCTTGGTTCTGTCCAGCTATGTGGAATTTGCATATTTTTAATGTTCGGCTCAAGTTACGTGGGACACCATATACGCGCGCACCCACCCACACACACACACACACACACACCGCCAACAGGGTGGCTGGTACAAAAGTAAGGTGACCAAGTTTTTAGCCCACTAGCAGGGTAATAGCATAGATGGAGACGATTAGTGACATGTGCTTGCCTCATTTGTGTTCACCCATTGCTCAGCCTCATCTTCATAGCATGGTATTAGTGCAGTGGCAAGAGTCCGTGTGACTGCTTCAAGCAGCTGGAAGTCCTTGTCTGTGTCCTGTGAACAAGTGATCTTTTTCAGTTGGCAAGACATGGTAAATTCAGAATGCGTCGTATTACCATAGGAATCCATGTATTGATGCTGAGTGCAGTTGTGAGACAAGAAACATAATGCCACCAATGGTGCGGAACAAGCAGGACATCTCCAGGTTCTAGCACCACATGGTAAGGTCTTGTTGACTGGAACAGCGCACATAATTTCACACGTTTTCTATTCCGGGATTAGTGTTATAGATTTGCCTACTTGAAGTTCAGGAAACGTCACGAAGTCAACTTCTCCGAAGCTGACCATGCTGAATATGCTGGACTCCTCGAATGGTATTCTGGTTGGATACAGACAGCTGCCATCCTTTGGTGGAAACATTGTCCATGATTTCCTGTAAATTTTAAACATTTAAGTTGTATTCCGCCATCTTCAACTGCTCCAAATGTGATGCTGTGAGGCCACTGAACTGAGTCAAAATGTGTGGTCATAAAGCTACTTATGTAACAGATAATTTTTTAATTAAATCACACAAGCATCAACTTACCAGTAAGTTAGTACTCTACAGTGAATTCTTTGAACCTTAAAGCGCCCCTCACCAGGTCTGGCCATTTTAAGCTGACAAGTGCAGAGCATACATTGCGTGATAACGATTGTATCTGCAAAGTATTACATTGCTATGCACTGCGGAAAGATTTGAAATTTCAAACCGAACACCGTTTTTCCTTCTCCTCGTGGCCGCCATGCTCCAAGCTGGAGAGTGACGTACTTGTGTGCCTGCGCCTACGTACTGGTGTCCACAGTGTGATGACGCTCGTGGTGACACGCGACTGCAAGAATTATTCAAGACAACATCTCTTATCTGTGCAATCTGTTGCTTGAATTGACGAATTGAAGTTTAGAGAAATAATAAAACACACAAACAGAATGTCTGCATGTTTTTTGTTTTACTTCGCACCGAAACAAGAGAGATGTACTTCCGCTTCGTCTGCTTGTTCTCATGGTCGTGCCGTCACGTGTGCAGGTACCAAAACTATGCCATTTTCTACCGTGTTCCAGTGCGTGATCATGCTCTGCAATTCACTTGTTCTGCCTCAGTATTCGTGTAGCAATGAATTATGCCGCTAGTCATGTTTCCTTGTGCACAGCACGCAAAATCGTGTACTGTGCGAATGAGACAACGGCTCGAGTGCGACGCCATCGGCACCGAAGAAAAAAAGAAAAGCGAGGAGAAGAAAAAAAACGAAAGCAGGGCATGTGACGTATGTGTCACGCGATCCTCGAGGTTCGGTATCGGAGAACGTAGGAAAGGAATTTCGCTTGCGGATGCTAGATGGGGCAAGTGAAGACAGCATCTTGCTTGGCAGTGGAGCCCGCCTGCTGAAATCATGGGCTCGCGGCACTGAAATATTTGTATCTCGGCTATTAATGAGTCGATCTGAAAAATTTTTGCAGCAGAATGCTCCCGGCAGAACGCTCCCCAGAGGACACATAACAACTTCCAGTATACAGTCAAAATTTGCTATGGAGCCTGTGAGGGGCCCTTTAAGGTGGCCATCTATTAACACTTGTTCATATTTGCTGGCAGGCTGATTTCAGTGGCAAAGTTATGTTACATTTAATGTCTTCCGCCAAGAAGAATTGTGCAGCATAATAACTTTTATAATTGGTGGTATTTGAAAGCACTGTCTCAAGATGTTGGCACTAAAGCTTTTGGTCCTGATGCACATGTGTTCTAATGTCACCACTGACATTGTAAGAACCAGCTCTCTGGGCCCTCCACTACTGCTTCAGTTTGAATGTGCTGTTCTTTGCTTATTTAAAGCTAGCTCCATGCCTTTCTGCAAAATTGAACCATTTGTAAGACAGGAGAACAGAGAAAAGAGCTAGGCTTAGACACTCTACCTTTACATCAGGGCCGCACAACTCAACACCAGCACTGAAATCAGCTTCTTCGAGAACTACACAGGCCACACTTTTAGGGGAAACGCAGATGTATTGCTTGCTTTGCAGTCAAATACCAATACGAGTGGGGCTAGCAGCATGCTGAAAAGTCAATCTGACAATCCTTTGTCGCATCATCATGAGCAACTTGTTATCTGCATAAGCCTAGTACCAATTTCTGCACGACGTTGTTGGTGCCAGTGTTACCAGATCCAAGTAATGTGAATGTTGAAAAATAAGGTGAACATGGCCAAGAACTAAAGCATTTGTTCACAGGGACTACTGCCTATGGTTGTCATTCAGTTGGAAAACCCAGTGGGGAAATGCGTGCTTGATTAAATTATGTTGATGCTGTGCCAAGAATGCAGTTATGGCATTGATAGCTTGAGGAATGCGTTCAGTAGTAGTGCCTCTTTGTTACCCCTTGCCCGAATTCCAACATCTTTTTCAGATTAATACAGTTCAATTTTCATTTCTTCCCTTTGTAAATGAGAAATGCAGGTAGCAGGAACAAAAAGCTTTGTCAATCGACAGCTTGATGCGGATCTCTGCACTTGATGCTGCGAAATGTTCTATGTTGAGAAATAAAGTATTCAATATTCTATTTTATATTTGAAGTCACTTTTTTAAAATATTCATAATTTAGCTATTTGAACCCCGTTAGTCCTAAGATTTATCTTTATTGTTGTTGTTGGAGGCACTGGTTTGCTCTTACGATTAAAAAATTGGACCAGTAGTCCTCCATGTTCATTTTTGCATACAGTGCAGAAAAAGTTGTAGGGGTACATATATTAAAAAGCTGCAAGAAAGATATGGCAGCCTTTCTCGCAACATTGTGAATTCCAAACTACATGCAGCAAAATAATACCTGGCTCAGATATTACAATGTTGTCTGGCAAATGAGCAAGTTTTTTTACAAAATGCTCAATAAATTTCGCAGTGCCTCCTCTGATGTTTCTGCATGACACTTGGGTGCACGCTTCTCATGCTACAATATTTATCACTATAATTATATGACGAAAGCTGAGGACTTGAAATAGTCTGCATAAGGAAGCAATATTTCTCCGATGTAAGGCCCATAAAGGAAAAAGTGCAGTTAGTTACATCAAAACGTATAACAAGACTTTAAGAACTAAATGAAAGTCCCTCATCAGCCACTGGTCAACCCAGAGGGGATGCATGCATCCCCCTCCTCTGCCCCAACCCACCTGAGAAATCTAGACCTGCTGGCTAACAGTAATGATTGTGCAGTAAGAACCCCTCTTCCTAGCGTCTGTATGATTTTATAAGTCCCCCATACTACCCCGAAGCTACCTTGGATCTGACCCTGTCATCAGCTCAAGCTTACCAAGTAGCTTTTAGGTGAAGAAAAACTAGTCTCTAAGGTGCACTACACCTGAAGCATGATAAAATTTTGCTGTTAAGCAGTAGGCCATTTCCAAATTACATGAATAAATACTGAACTTATTCAACTAACCTTCACAGTCACTGACATTAAAGGGGACATACACTGGACATACAGTCAGTCCTGCCCAAGAAGACTAACAGGTAGATAAATTTTCTTCCCCTAGTAAGTAAAGATACAGTGGTGGCGTGGAGCAGAGGTAGAACATCAGGCTTCTAATTTAAAGGTCACAAGTCCGAATCCTCATCCATTCCACAACATTTTTCAGGCTTGGAGTGGTGCCCCTAGGCACTGCTCCCCCCCCCCCCCCCCCAAAAAAATGCGGAGTGCCAGTGGGGCTACACTAGTCCTGGTGCAACCAAATTGAGAAGGCCCCATAAGCTTCAACAGAGACTCCCTCATGAAAACAGGAATTGGCCTCCCTAGTACAGCATTCAGCCACTCTCGCTCTTGACTCTTGCAATTAAACTGTGGGCCTCAGCCCCTGGTGGCCACGGAGCATATGACCAAGGTTACGGTCAGGCCTGTGATACGGCAGAGGGTGCTAAGAATCTCTGGATCCAGACAGGCCGCCACTGGAAACTGAACCTGGCAACATTTATTTGAGAAATTATCAGGCACTGCCTGGGATATTATTTATCTTAGTGAGGTTAAAAAAACTGGGGAAGCTTATACAGTGCTGACTAATGGCCACATCCTCTTCTACATAGGTCTTCCAGATAATAGAGAATACAGGGTAGGATTTCCAATTCATAAAGGCACAGGGGACAACATTGATGAATTCTGCAGCATTAATGAGGGTAATGGTCATCGTAATAAAGTTAAATAGGAGATAAACAGGGTGTCTCACATAACTTGAACCATAGGCGTATCTACTAGGTGGGCAGGAGGGTGGCCATGTCAGTAGAATTTATGGAAAGGAATAGACTTTGAATAATGAATGCCTTTTTCAGGAAGCACAGTGACAGGAAGTGGCCCTGAAAAAGCCCTAATGGAGAAAAGAGACATGAAATAGATTTTATGCTCTGTGCCAACCAGCATAGTGCAGGATTACAAGTGGTACGGTAAAGCACAGTGACTATAGGTTAGCGAAGTCTAGGATTGCTCTGAATTTGGAGAGAGAAAGAGCAATATTAGTGATGAAGAAACAGGCCAACCTAGACGTAGTAAGGGTGCAGGCAAATTCAGCAAAATGAATTCAGGCTGGTGCTCACAAACATATGCACAAATATGCAGCTTTAAAACAGGAAAATGAAGATACCATAGAGGTAATGAATGAAACCACAACTAAGCTGATTTCAGAAGCAGCAATTGAAGTGGGAGGTAAGGCACCAAGGCAACCAGTAGGCAAGCCTTCCGTAGGAACAAATTACCTAATAAAGAAACGACAAAGCATGAAAAAGTCGAATCAAGAAATCAGATAGAATTAGCTGAAATGTCAAAGCTGATAAACAAAAAGAAAGTAAGCAATATTCGAAATTACAACATCGAAAAAATTCAAGAAGGAGTAAAATATGGACACAGCATGAAATCAATGAGAAGACAACTTTTCACGGAACAGGGCAAGATGTATGCACTGAAAGATAAGTATGGTAATCTCATCAGCAATTTCGATGGTGAAGAGTTCTATACTGACCTGTATACTACCCAGAGCAGGCACACAACCTCAACTCTTTCCATTGGGCATCATTAGCCCACTAACTAAGGTTGGAAACGTCGGTTTCAAGACATTCCGCGCCGCTCACAGACACACTGTGCTTTTGAATGTGTAGGAGGATAACTATTCTTTTGTTTCCTAAGCAGCTTACCTTTTTCCCCCAGGCAGTGATTTTTTAATGCGCTCCGAAGTTTTTGCAAGCATTAAAGTAGATTTGTTGAAGGATGGTGGGCAGATCGTTCTAGAGAAACTGGCCACCCTGTATACGCAATGCCTCACGACCTTGAGCGTACCCGAATCTTGGAAGAACGCTAACATAATTCTAATCCATTAGAAAGGGGACACCAAAGACTTGAAAAATTATAGACCGAGCAGCTTACTGTCAGTTGCCTACAAATTATTTACTAAGGTTATCGCAAATAGAATCAGGAACACCTTACACTTCTGTCAAGCAAAGGACAAGGCCAGATTCCGTAAAGGCTACTCAACAATACACCATATTCACACTATCAATCAGGTGATAGACAAATGTGCGGAATATAACCAACCCTTATATATAGCTTTCATTGATTACGAGAAAGCGTTTGATTCTGTCGAAACCTCAGCAGTCATGGAGGCATTACGGAATCAGGGTGTAGACGAGCCGTATGTAAAAATACTGAAAGACATCTATAGCGGCTCCACAGCCACCGTAGTCCTCCATAAAGAAAGCAACAAAATCCCAATAAAGAAAGGCGTCAGGCAGGGAGATACGATCTCTCCAATGCTATTCACAGCGTGTTTACAGGAGGTATTCCGAGACCTGGATAAGGAAGAATTGGGGATAAGAGTTAATGGAGAATACCAAAGCCTACTCTTCCTCCTCTTATCATTCGCCTCTTCTTTTTCTCTGCTCTCTTTCAGTCATTACTACGACTGCTCACTATTAAGCATTTTTAGTCATTTGCAATCAATTGTGGTCATTACAAGCCATCGTTAGATATACTGGTCATTTTGGAGCCATTACAAGTCATTATAAGCCATTATTAGCCATTATTAACCTCTATCAATCTCTAGTATAATGTTATTATTCACTAACTGTCAATATCAATCGTTTTTCATTCTTTAATCTGTCTTTAATCTGTTTTCATATGGCGTGATGACGCTTCGGCGGACACTCCGGCAGTCAGGTCTACTGACACAAACTTCACCATGAACCTAGAAAGGCTTTCGCCTTGAAATGATCACCTCCGGGAGCGGCGTACGCGCTTGGGAAGATCACAAATCTCGGAATTCCGCTGCATTTGTGGCTGACCGTATCGACGGATTGAGCAGCAGCGAATCTGAGGATGCTACCTTTTTATCGGACTTTAACTCTGAGATCGACAATGATGCAAGCCAGCCCGGAACACCGGTGGCCGCAGACTGGTATGCCAAACTGTAGTGCTTGCACTTAAATTTTTGTAGTGAAATACCTGTTCAATGAAAAATTGTGATTTTTTTCGGAGATAGTGCCAATTTGACAGCAATAAATTTTGTATATATAATAAGTCTTTTTACATTTTTTTGTTAGTAGACACAAGCGAAACATTACAATTTTTGTTCAATTTTATCCCACAATCTTGGTTTTGGCAATTTATATATTTTTTATGACATTCATCTCGTTAATAAAAATTTTATGCATGAAAAGTGCATTCATTCTGCCTTTTGTTTAAGTATTACATAAGATATAGAGTACTGTAGTTCGTTCAGAAAGAAAATCTGGCGTAACCTACAAGAAACACCCATTTTCCCCATGGCAGGGACAGAGTTAATTGGCAGTAGGGATGAATAGAGTACAGAGGCTTCTTCTACAACTAGTGATCAAATTAGAAGGGCCTTGAAAGACATGTCCCGGGGAAGATCAGCAGGGGAAGATGGAATAACAGTTGATTTAGTCAAAGATGGAGGAAATATTAAGCTTGAAATTCTTTTGGCCCTCTATATGCAATGCCTCACGACTTCAAGTGTACGAGAGAGTTGGAAGAATGTGAAAATTATACAAATTGTTATGGTTGCCACCAGTTCTTACGAGCTGGTACCTGTTGTTACGGGAATGGGGTTTTGGTGACCTTCAACAGCGTCTGCTTCGAGCTCAAATCAGGATAACCATCTGGGAGGGTTCGGCAGGGAAGACGCTGTGACATAATAACAATAACAGAAGTTTAATACATTGTTACGAGTGAGCGGTGATCACTAGGACAAAAGGTACAGAAACATTTGGCATGCATGCTCCTGCATTCAAGGGGAGAGAAGTTGTCCACGTGGTGTCTTGGTGGTCTTCTTATAGCCTACACCATTCAGGCAACCTCATTCTTTCTTGCTCCCTGGTAGAGGGACTTGTCAGCACACACAGAGGAATTCGGAGAGAAACCACTCATTGGCGTAGAGGTGGTGAGCGTAGGTCCTGTCGGGTCAACACACTCATCAGCTCACGCAGAGGAATACTGGCAAGCTACACAGAGGAATACGGAGAAAAACCACTCCCTGGCAATCCACACAAAAAAACACAGAGAAAAACCACTTTCTGCAGTAGAGGGGGTCAATGTCAGACAAAGGAGAGTAGGACTTGCACTGGTGCATAATCGTGTCGCACACATTTGACGGACAAGTCTCTTCATGTTGACGAGCATGTCAATTAGGCATGTCGAGTCTCATCCACTTAGTATCTGTTCTATTCATCGCCGAACACAGTGAACTATAACAGATTGCCCTGTGGCTGAAGGAGATCTCAATGGGCAGGGGATGACATCCGCGGGACAGAGGGATGACGCAGGTCCGTGTTGGTAGTTATCGATTGTCGCACAGTTCTCTGGAGCACCAAAACACTGTGGCTGTTTTCCCACATCGCTCAAGGTCCTGGTCAGAGTCTTGATGCCTCAGAAGAGTCCGCAACAGTTTCTCATTCATAGCCCTCATTGGAAGAACTACGCCAAGACTCAGCCGCTCAGTCAACAAGCACAAGACTAAGTCTCGCTGAGCTCTGCCAGGCTTATTTCCCACTCAAAAATGACAGCTTTACAGGGCTTAAAGCAGCACTAAATACATACAAGAACTTGTTATATGCTTCACAAGAACTGACTTAAACCAAAATAATACCCTTCCAATCCCTACGTGAGGGGAAAAAAAAGTTTTGGGAAACGTTTGAGGCTCATTCTCGATCTAGGGGCTTCGATTCAAGCCATCGGCATTGCTATTGAGGGTCCCCTTTTTATAGCTTATCTCAAAAGAATATTGCTGTAAAGCGAGACTCCAGCGCAGGAGACGGCCATTTTTGGAAGACGTCTGCAACCATATGAGAGGAGAATGATCCGTTTCGACGACGAACCTCGACCCTGCAAGATAGCAAGACAATTTTTTAACAGCCCTTACGAGACATGTGCATTCTTTCTCAGTAGTGGTGTAAGCCTGTTGTCGACTAGTGAGTTTCCAACTTGCATAAAGGACAGGGTCTTCCTCATTGCTCTCTCCCTTTTGGCATAGTGCGATGCCCATGCCTCGCTTGCTCGCATTGCATTGAACCACAAATTCCCTCATGTGGTCCGACGATTTTAGCCCGGGCTGATTCGTCAGTGCACTCTTCAGGGCGTTGAAAGAGGATTCCTTCTTTTTGTCCCAGAGAACACTCTGTAGCTCCATCTTTTGAAGAGCATCAGTTAGAGAGCTATCTAGCTCAGAATACCTAGGGATTTGCCACTGATAGTATCAGTCAACTGTCAAGAAAGGTCAGATATCGGTCTTCGTGCGAGGTTGCGGGAAATCTTGTGTCGCAGCCACCTTTAGCTCAGAGGGACGGCGACTGATCAGCCCAATTATGTGACCGAGATAGATCCCTTCTGCTAGCGCCATTTGGCATTTTGGTGCCTTGACAATTAGGCCTCCTTCACGCAGGGAGGCAAACAATGACCTCAGATATTGCATAAGCTCCGACCAGGATGCAGAATATATATCGCGACACCATCTAAGTAAGGCAAGGCGAACTCTTCCTGTCCTCGCAACACATTGTTCATAAGGCCTGAAAAACAATACGGCGCATTTTTCCAACCAGAGCTTAATACTTAAGGGCAGAACATTCTCAATGAAGATATGAAGGCAGCATCTGCTAGCCTGCTCTGTGAGCTGAACCTGCCAGTAGTATAGAACTAGATCCAGAACAGAAACGAATCGGGCGCTACTAACTTCCTCGACACGCTTTTCGATGTTTAGTATAGGATAAATCTGATCTTTAGTGATGGCGCTTAGCTAGCTGTAATCTAAGTAAGGGTGCAGATCCTTACCCGGCACTTTAACTAAGGTCAAAGGCGAGGTGTAATCGCTCTCACAACGCTCGATTGCACCTAGGGTCAACATGTTATCTACCTCCGCATCCATAATATCATGTTGGTGCGGTGACACTCGATAAGCTTTTGAATGTACCACTTCCGAAGTGAGCTAGCTAGATGTCCAAGAACAGATGTCCTTTTTTTTTCTGGCTTATCTACAAATAAGTCCTGATATTCTTGCAGGATTTCCTATAACTCCGTCATTTGTTCAGGTTCCAGATGCACTTTAGAGACTAGTTCCCTAGCCTCTCCGTTAGTTACTGACACAAGCCCCGGAAGCTCTACCGGAATTTCTTTGAGAATGTTTACCTGTGCAACACCTTCGTTTAGGTTGCTTCGGATGTTCTACCAGCTAGCGTCCTTGTTTTGCTCGGACTTCAAGGCTTAACTGTCTATCTGTAACAGCCACTGTAGGCCGTCCGACGTAGGCACTACAAACAAATCTGGCGACTGTTTCTCCCATAACTTGGCTGCTGCCACTAGCGGGACTTCTGCCTGTGTGGATCCAAACTCCTGCAGTTCCAATGTGGCGGAATTCTCGATCTCCGCTTTCTGATGTTCTGAACAGCTATCCACCTCAATTAGTGTTGTTTCCATGACTGCTTTTCTAGCTACCTCATGAGCTTTCGATCTCGTCAGTGCCATTTTGCTAGCCTCTTTGAACAATAGCCCTTTTTTGTGCAGAACCTGACCTGACCTATTTCAGAACAGGTAAGGGTACTCGTAGGAAGTGTAGACGATAAGGCAGCTTCCATCTGAAGTCTGCCAAAAGGACCTTTACTAGACACCTTTGTGACCGGAAAACATGTGCTCTGAGCTTTTACAGCTTGGTTAATCCAGGTGAACTCGCCCGTGAACATCTCAGGTTCCACATAAGAGATGTGAACCACGATCATAGTTGCCATGAATTCATGCAGTCCGCAACATGGTTTGCTGTTTACCTCAAGGTCGCACAGCTACGGTTCGAGCAGCTTCATGTCGTGTCATTGCAACTGACCAATAGAAACACTACCTTTGCCTTGTTACAGTGCGCAGTAATGTGCCCTGGTTTGTGAAAGCTGTAACAAAGAAACAGTTTCCTTGCTTCCAATTTATTAACTTAAGGTGTCCCTTCCGATCCGGAAGTATTACATTTCGAGGTACCCTCAATCACAGGCTCGTGCATTCTTTTTTTTGGCCTGGGATTTGGCCTGCAGAGCCTGAAATTGGGATCACCGTTTCAACTGTCGCTGACTTTGCGAGCTCAACGCATCACAAGTTCCTCAGCTAGTTCACAGCTCTGGCTATCGCGCCAACTTCTGGCCTATCTTGAACCCAGCACTTCACGTTCTCAGGTAGTCGGTTATAAAATTGTTCAAGTACAAAGCACTGAACCTTCGCGTGATCACCATAGGATTTTTGTTCCTTGAGCCATTCGTCCATGTTTGACATAAGCTTACATGCAAATTCTGTATAGGACTCATTCCTAGCATTTTCTATTTCGCAGAACTTCCGCCAGAACACTTCCGCTGACAGCTTATACTTCCTCAACAAACTGGACATTACCTAATCATAATCCTGTTTCCTCTCTGGTAAAGCGAGTGATTACATCCGTTGCCTTGCCCTGCAACAGTGTGAGCAGACACTATGGCCATGATTTGCAGGAGAACCCCTGCTTCTCGCATGTCCGGTCAAAGGTAACCAAGAACAAAACAACATCTTCTCCGAGCTTAAAAGGCTGCATTAGCTCCGTCATTTTTAACAATATGCACTCTCCTGCACTTTTTCCTTTGCTTCTCTGCCCTGCTGCTCGAGCCGCTTCAATCCAAGTGCTTGTTCCATTTCCTCATGCTCTTTCTGCTCTTTACATTCTCATTCCCTTTCCTCGCACTTTTCTGCCTGACTTTTTGCAGCCTCCCTCTCTCTAATGATCTCCAGGCATTCCGTAAGCTCATCAGCCTAAGCCTCTAAAGCCAGAATAGCCTCAATCAACTGTGGTTTTCGGAGTGGTTCAGTGACATCCAGGTGCAACTTCTTCGTCAGCTCCAACAACTCCAGTTAATGCAATGACCTCAAATTCATGGCAGTTTTCAGTGCTGCTCTCCCTACTGTACACAACTATCTTGCCACAACCTAACTAGGTGGCAACAATAGCTCGAATTACCCATTCTGTTACCGCCGTGGTTGCTTGGGTGAAATATGAAAACATCTATTTACTTAGATTTAGGTGCACGTTAAAGAATCCCAGGTGGTCCAAATTTCCGGAGTCCCCCACTACGGCCTGCCTCAGAATCAGAAAGTGGTTTTGGCATGTAAAACCCCATAATTTAATTCCTTTACCCATTCTACTCTAACCCTTCAACAAAACCTGGCCAAACTCAGCAGAGAAAGTCCCACACTAACCACCTTCCAGCCAAGAATCTGGCGCAGACCATCGCAAACGCTGCATTCAGTCGCGACTTGGTAGAGAAGGCTCGTAGATCCATATCCCTCCACTGCTTACAAATGGTTAAGGCTAATATAGCTTGTTAAAGGAGCGGGGTTCCGGCAACCTTCAACAGCGTCTGCTTGGAGCTCGAACTAGGTTGACCATTGGAGAGGGTACGGCAGGGAAGACGAGGTGATGTAAAAACAATAACAGAAGTTTAATGCGTCGTTACGGGTGAGAAGTACATGTTGCTGGGCTAGTCGGTTCATATTGCTGAGAAGACCATAAATATAATTTATGGTCTACTCAACGTTACAGGTGAGCAGTGCGCTTTAAGACAAAAAGTACAGACATGGTTGGGGTGCGTGCTCCTGCACACAAGCGTAGAGAAGATGTCCATGTGGCATCTCGCTGGCCTTCTTATAGCCTACACCATCTGGGCACCTCATTCTCTCTTGCTCTATAGTAGAGGGCCTTGTCAACACACCGATCAGCCCACACAGAGGATTCGGCAAGAAACCACTCACTGGCGTAGACGTGGTGAGTGTAGGGCATGTTGGGTCAACACACTGGTCAGCTCACACGGAGGAATACAGAGAAAAACCACTCTCTGGCGTAGAGGGGGTGAACGTAGTGCAAAGGAGTAGGACTTGCACTGCTGAAGAACCCTGATGCACACCCCCGACGAACAAGTTTTTTCGTGTTGACGAGCGTGACGATGAGGCATGTCGAGTCTCAGGCGCTTGGCATCCGTTCCATTCATCGCCGCACACAGTGAACCATGAGACAATCCATAATAATCGAGACATTAAAGAATTGAAGAACTATAGGCCCATTAGCTTGGTTTAAGTATTGTATAAAATATCCACCAAGATAATTTTCAATAGAATCAGGGAAACAGTTGACTTCAATCAGCCAAGAGAATAAACTGGCTTCAGGAAGGGATATTTTACAATGGATCATGTCCATGTCATCAATCAGCTTATTGAGAAATTTCTGGAGTACAATCAATCTATCTATACGGCTTTCATGGATTATGAAAAGGAGATAGAGTAGAGATACCAGCAGTTATGGAGGCATTTCATAACCAAGAAGTATTGGAGCCATACATGAATAGTTTGACAAATATCTACAAAGATTCCACAGCTATGTTGCTTCTCCAGAAGAAAAGTAGAAAATTACTTATCAAGAAAGGGGCCATACAAGGAGACACAATCTCTCCAATTAACAGCATGCATAGAAGTATTCAAGCTATTAGACTGGGAAGGCTCAGGAGTGAGGATTAATAGTGCATATCTCGACAACCTACGGTTTGCAGATGATGATGTCCTGTTCAGCAACACTGAGGATGAGTTGCAACAAATTATTGAGAACGTTAGAGAAAGTTCAGGAGTAGGGTTGAAGACTACTATGTAGAAGAAAAAGCCTGGCAAAGAAACAGGAATTCGTGATCGCTAGTCGGCCTCTAGAGTTTGTGCAGGAGAGAGAGAAACAAGCTTTAATGATATGCTGGAGATGTTAGCCTGGCTGTTCACCTGACATGCTACTCCAGGTGCTGGATGATGATTACGAAACATACAGTGATAAACACTTAACAGCACATACAGTCACATACATACATACACACACATATAAAGGGTGTTTCACCTAACTTTAGCCAGAGTTTAAAAATGTGCCGATGCACTCTAAGACAACACGACCAAATGCATGTTGCTCACTTTTGTGTGTAGTGTGTCACACAATTTATCGTATTTTGCTAAATTAGATAATTAGTCAAGATTAATTAACCAACTTCTGAAGCAAAGAAGCTAGGAAAAAATTTCCAATTAGAAAGTGGCAGAGCGGTTAGCAAAATGCCCGAATAAACAGTTTCTGTCTATCTATTAAGAATTAGTGTTTTTCAGCTTACTGTGGATGCCCACAAGATACAAAAAAAAAACACCATGTGACATGCCTGCTTGTGCGTCGTGATTGCAGCGCTCTCAAACGTTTCTCAAGCAAACGAACATGGGATCTAGCAGAGTGTACTGCCACTTGTAAGGCGACAGGGCAGTGATGGAGGCGCTGTACAGCACACCTCACTAAATACTATGTTCGTTTGCACGCGGAGCGCACGCGGGTACGTCACATGGTATTTTTTTTTTATTTCGCGGGCATCTGCAATAAGCGGGAAAACACTAATACCTAATAGATAGAAAGTTAGAAACTGTTTAATCGGACGTTTTGCAAAGCGCTCTACAACTTTTTAACTGGAATTCATCATCATCACCACCATTTATTATTCCCTTAAGCGTCCCTTCAGGGACATTACATAATGGGGGGGAGAGGCAGCGATGGGAAAGTGCCATACATCAGCTCAAAAAAGCAAACAAAGGTAACCGAAAAATAAATAATAAACTGTGCAGAAAACACCAGGTATAAACAGAACAATGAAAATATCTAAAACTCAGTAGCAATAAATTAAAAGAAAACTGTAGACAAAAAATGTGAAAAATGCTAAACAAAAGTGGCAAAAAAGAAGAGAAGGAAGAATAGGCGATGACACAAGCAAGTCTGATTGCTGGGAGAGGGAACGTGAGGAAAAGTGGCTATTTGGGTTCAAATGGTCTGATAGTAACTGCCTAAATTTGGAGGGATCTGACTATGAAACCACGGCTTCGAGAAGATTGTTCCATTCTTCTATGGCGATGGGGAGGAAGGATTTGTTGAAGGCATTGGAAGAACCATGCAAACGCTGTATGTTAAGGGAGTTAAATGGTGAGATGAGCGTAATGGAGCATGTAATAAGTTCTCGCGCAGGGCAGGAAAGTTAAAGCATAATTTATGAAAAAGACAGAGCATTGCAAGTTTCCGGCGAAGTGCTAGAGGTTCGAGTCTGTGAGACTATTTCATGTCAGTAATGCTGTGTCAAGGTGAGTACTGGGAAGTTATAAAGCGGGCTGCTCGGTTCTGTATGGCTTCGAGCGACTGAATCAAGTAAACCTGGTGAGGGTTCCATACGGCTGAGGCATACTCCATTTTAGAGTGGAGGTATGTTTCTTATGCTAGTCACCTGATGGATGGAGGGGACATAGGCAGCGATCTTCGGATGAAACCAAATGTTCTGAAAGTGTTAGCACAAAGTTTCGTGATATGCATACTGAAAAGATTTTGCGCCAAAAAACAACACACACAAGAAAGACGACGACACCACGGGCGCTACTTCAACTGTTTAATGAGGGTGAAAGCACTCGACAAATATAGCCCTCCAAAACACCGCGCATGCGTACTAGGCAACATGGAGTACAAAGTTTTATCAGAGTAGGCGTGATAGAAACTTCAGCTCAGCCTCGTAAAGAAAAACTGATGTATCACTAACACAGTTAGGACCTGCTTTCTTGATGTAGAAGGCTTCCAATGTTTCACGCAATGTCTGATGCCTGCCTCTACCCAAAATCCTCGCTTCGCGGAACCGTGGAAAACAATCGGTGCAAGCCCTGCAGTGATCCACAAGTCGCTCACCTTCATTATTCTTTATATTTTTTGCATGTTCCCTAAGCCGGTCGTTGACACAACGCCCCGTCTGTCCAATGTAGGATTTCCCGCAGGACAGAGGAATTTCATATACGACGTTTGTGGCACACTTTACGAAACGCTGGCCATGCTTATTCTGACAGCCAGGCATTTGGCTTGCGACGGCTTAGCTGGGCAAGCTTTTTGGGAGGGCTTGCATCGATTGTTTTCCACGGTTCCGCGAAGCAAGGATTTTGGGTAGAGGCAGACATCAGACATCGCGTGAAACATTGGAAGCCTTCTACATCAAGAAAGCGGGTCCTAACTTTGTTAGTGATACATCGGTTTTTCTTTACGAGGCTGAGCTGAAGTTTCTATCACGCCTATTCTGATAAAAATTTGCACTCCATGTTGCCTTGTACGCATGCGCGGTGTTGTGGAGGGCTATATATGTCGAGTGCTTTCACCCTCATTAAACAGTTGAAGTTGCGCCCGTGGTGTCGTCGTCTTTCTTGTGTGTGTTGTTTTTTGGCGCAAAATCTTTTCAGTATGCAAGATCACAGACTAGCCCAGCAGTTAACTCTTCTAAAGTATATTTCGTGATATGGTCCTCCCAGGTGCCTGTATGAGTTTGTTACTGATAGTGCCATGGAGTTCAGCAAGTACGGGAAAGGGTAGTGGAACGTTTACGTGAGATGATGAGTGCACGTTTACACCTTTGCCTAACTTCATAGCTTCCGAAGTTGGTCAATTAATCTTGACTAATTATCTAATTAAACAAAATACAAAAATTAGCATGACACTGCATACAAAAGTAAGCAACATGCATTTGGTTGCATCGTCTTAGAGCGCATCAGCATATTTTTAAACTCTGGCTAAAGTTAGCTGAAACACCTTGTATATCCAGGGTGTCCCAGTTAACTGTGACAGAGATCTTAAAATCCAAGAGTCCAAGGGCACTAGAAAAATCCAAGAAATCCAAAAAATCCAAGAGCACTAGAAAAATCGTACCAACTGCATAATAGTGGCAGTCGTATGTACATAGAGACACTATATTTTTCATCACAAAGTATTAATTAGTCAATTACCTTTAATTAATGCACTTTTAATTATTGCTTGAATCGCACACATTCATTACAATGTTGTATGGCACCCTAAATAACCTCCGAATCAAGCATTTATTTCGTGCTGAAGTAGTCCTGGTTGTTTTTTTAAAAAAGAAGACAAAAGCCCATGAAATATAATATAGATGCGCACTCGCACGCCACTACTCAAGCGCTTACAAGCAACCATTGAAAGATATACGGCTGCATTCTCTTATCGCCGCATCGTACAAGGCTCCACTATGCTTATCGATGCGTCAGCGGCGTGTTCTCTTGATGCCGCGACCATCACATAGCGTGAAGCCCTGTATCGAGCTGCCGCCGCTTAAAGCCATGTATCCGTGGCTATTCGCTTGGGAACGCTTGAGTAATGCCGCAAGAGCGCATATGTGTTTCGTATTTTGGATGTTTTGCGCGCTTTTGTTCTTTCTCGGAAAAACCAACGAGGCAAAGCTGAGCACTAAACAAATGCTTGACTCGGAGGTTAATTGAGGTGCCCTACAACTTTGTCAATGATATGTTTGCGATTCCAGCAATAATTAAAAAGTTCTCTAATTAAAAATAATTAAGTAATACTTCGTGATGAAAAAAATACTGGCCGTAAGTACATATAACTACGGCTACTATGCAGTCAGTACGATTTCTCTAGAGCTCTTGGGTATTTTTAATATCTTGGTCCAAGTTAATTGGGACACCCTGTATATACTATAGAGATATGTACAAAGTTCTGTGCAGGAGTATGTTTATCTAGATAAATTACTCACCGGGGACCCTGACTACGAGAAAGAAATCTACAGAAAAACAAAAATAGGTTGGAGTGCATAGGGCAGGCATTATCAAATCCTGACTGGGAGCTTACCACTTTCATTGAAAAGATATGTGTAGAATTATTGCACTCTGCTGGTGCTAACATAGAGGGCAGAAGCTTGGAGGCTAACAAAGCTCAAGAACGAGTTAAGGACAGCACAAGGAGCCATGGAACGAAAAATTTAGGGGTAACATTAAGAGAAAAGATTAGCAGTGTGGATCAGAGCCCAAACGGGGATAGCCAATATTCTAGTTGACATTAAGAGAAAAAATTGGAGCTGGGCAGGCCACGTAATGCGTCGGGCAGATAGCCGGTGCACCATTAAGAGTAACAAAATAGGTGCCAAGAGGTGGGGAGTGCAGTCAAGCCGGGCAGAAAATTAGGTGGAGCGATGAAATGAGGAAATTTGCAGGCACTAGCTGGCATCAGCCAGCGCAAGACAGGGGTAATTGGAGATCGCTGGGAGAGGCCTTCGTCCTACAGTCTGCAAAAAACAGGCTGCTGTTCTGCTGATGATAAAGATAGCATAAGAAGTTGATTACTTTTCACGGTTAGAGCAAATCTTGCAGTTGCAGAGTTGTTTAATCAGGAGTGGGAAGCTATGCTTCCTGGGCAATGTGTAATATATACTTTGTAAGAGTATGCACTAAACACTTAAATGAAGTACGGTAAATTAAAGGTAAGGTAACTTAACATACTCAAATACAGAAATGGTGCAACATTTATGAGGCACATGCAATGTGAATGAATTGATTCTGAATGTGCAAGTGACATAAATGTGACGGTAACACAGCATGGAGCATAACATGGAAGTTATGATGCACCTTTGTGACAATTTGTGACAATACTGGGGTGCGATCGGGGATCACTGTTTGGAGCACATGTTTGTAGGCCGTGGCGACTTTGTCAGCCACACGAAGTCGATGCGGCTTAGGCCAATCACATGCAACGCAATGAAGCACATGCTCCAAACAATGATCCCCAATTGCACACTTGAATGCTGTTTTAGAGGTGAACAGCTAAACATAGTTTGTAGATTTCTCGTAGTGAAGTTCACTGCAAAACATTGACAATAGCTGAAGGGCAAAAAAAAAAAGGAATTCAACCTGGTTTTTCTCTCGCTGCTGGCTCGGCCCCCACAACAGTATGACATTTGCCAGTTTTTCAGCTCTCTAAACTGGTGCATTATAAGCTGCATCAAAAACCCCTCTCGGGTATTCATGCATAAACAACTCAATTGTCACAAGCACATTCATTCTTAATTACTCAAACTCTTCACCGTCGTACTACAAGGCTGAACCGTCCATGCCCTTCTTTTCTTTCCAAGTTTTCTTTCATAAGTCCAAGCACCATCCTCTGCTTCTGTCTTTAGCAATCAACTGCACATGGGGACCTATTACATCAGCTAGCACGACCAGTTTGGGCCACAGACACACACACACCTGCTCGTCCTCCCACAGCGATACGGTGTCCCAGGCTAGGTTATTCATTAAATTCGAATGTCTAGGACTCTCATCTGGAACTGTACATTGGATTAAAGCATATCTGTATAACAGAACTCTTTTTTGCTAACAGAACTTTTTTTTTATTGGCAGGGTGCTTCTCTGATGTACTGCGAATTACGTCTGCATCTGGTGTTCTGCAAGGCAGTGTGTTAGGGCCCCAGTTGTTTTTAATTTATATTAATAAGTTAGTTCAAATAAACCCAAAGGTAGTGGGTGTCAGATTGTTTGAAGACAGCTGTGTCGTTTTTAAAGAAATATTGTTGAGAACCGACCAATTTTTGCTTCAGAAAGCTCTGCAGTCAGTAGAAAAATGGTGTCAGGAGGGCGGTATGCAACTAAACATGGAGAAAACTGTACTTTTATGTATATCAACAAAGAAGACACTCACTGTATTTTATAGTTTTCATAATAATTCAGTCTGCCAAGTTAACAACTACAAATATCTGGGTGTCATTCTAACAAATAAACTTGCATGGTCCAGTCATATTTCAAGCATCTGTACATCTACACTCAGGCAACTGTGGATTCTGACGAGAAAGCTGGGAAATGCTCCCATAACTACAAGATTGCTAGCTTATAATGCTTGCATTAGATCCAAGGTCGATTATATGACTGTCATTTGGGATCCTCATACTAAAAAAAGATGTTGCAAAGTTGGAAAGACTTCAGAGGAATACCAAAAGATTTATTTTTGGAAAGCATAAAGGTAAGAATTCAGCGTCTTCACTCATATAACAACACAATATCTCCACATAGGAGGCACATCTAAAAGTTGCTTGCCTAGCCTTCTTGCAGAAGATTATTTCAAGGAAGGTAAATATTCACTTGCCTGATTGTGCTAAGGCAGCTGCTAGAATGAAAACAAGGCGATTCCACCAACATTTACTAGCTCTTATATTTGCACACACTGAAGCATTTCAGCAGTTTCTTCCCCAGAACTGTTACCGATTGGAATTTCTTGCCAGCTAAAGCGTTTCATTCAGGAAATTTTATCAGGGGAAGACGAACACTTTTGTGCTGTCTTTCCACTGTAAAATATTTCGTCATTTTTGGATGTCCCTGTGCTGCTGCTTGTTATGCTCGACTTGTTTACGAATGTTGATGCACTTGTTTGATTTCAGATTACATTGCTTATCTTTGATGTTTTCATGATGCAGACTTATTATGTTTGACTTGTTTGGATTAAGATGCTCTGTTGTGTTCTGTTGGCATTTTCTTAGATGAACCTGCTCGTGTGTTGTATATAGTCCCTCCTGCTTGGGCCAGAGCTATGGCTTGCAGTAATTGTAAATAAATAAATAAAAAATAAATACAAGACCACGCTATCAACAAGTATACTAAATTTTATATAAGGAACTAGAATAAATTTGAATAATGCAAAGTTTGTACTCAGTGTATTGCCACTTAATTTTTTTTGTCATACTGTTTGCATGTTTGCTTACAATTTTATTCACCAAAAGCACAACACAACCTCCCCCCTCCCCTCAATACATCAATAGCGTTAGTTTTTTTGTTCTCAGCAAACGCGTTAACTCTATATGCACGTCAGGAATTTTCATGAAAAAAGATAAGTGGCTAGTGGAAACCATAAAATTTAGTATAAAGGAGTTAATTGTCCATTGATTATTTTGACTCAGCTCAGTAGGAATATTGTATATGTGACATAGCGCATTCAGCTTAATGCTTGAATAGGTATACACTCGTCTGCATGCGCATTGTTGAAGAGATAACAGAATCTACGGAAATAACCTTACTTGCCAATTAACTGAGCGACCAAATTGTAGCCATAGGTGTCTTGATGGCAGGGTGTGTCTGAACCCTCACTTCCAAGCCACAAAGTGCTGTCAGCACCGTTTCGGCCAGGGAAACCAAACGAAGTCCAGTCCACGGACTGGAATAGAAAAACGCCTGCGCATATTAGCGCGCATCCAAGCCGTCACTAAACACAACGAATGGATGCTTGGATAGTTACCTCTAGAACACTGGGGAAATCTCTGAACACATTGTGCATGTAATTGTAACTTGAATATGCAAAATGGCTTGACCCGTCGACAGTGGCCAGCTCATTTCGTTTGTCAGTGAGACCGGAAATCCACTGCGAGAATTGTCCCATTGTGGCCGATGCCCGAGTACCTTCCGTTTCCCACTGAGGGGCTCCTGCGAAAAAAAAAAAAAGTGTCACGAGACGGCCAAAGCCACAATGTCCGCGATATAACGGTACACTTGAGGCTTTAAGGTGCACAACGAACTTTTGCATTCACGGTGAATTTTGCGCGTCATTACAGGCCTGTTTGTTCTACTTGTCAAACACCAATAGAAGAGAACAAGACACAATGACACGAGCCACGTGACGGCAAAAATAGTCCTGCAATGGAGCCATGGTATAAGAAAGTGCGAAGGCGTATGTAAGCTGTGTTAATGCCGCAGAAACTCTTCCTTTTTGGGTGAGCGTTGTGCCGCAATACCTGTAGCAGATTTAATTCCAACTCTGAACTTCAAAGACACATTCTGAGTTTTGGTAGCCCAGTCTGTCAGTGTCCAAGACGAGCACTCCCACGAAGACAGCGCACGCCTAAAGACGACCGGTTGTTTACAATCTGTCAGGCAGGTTCCTTGGGTCGTTGCTAATTCTGACATGGCTCCGAGCAGTGTTGCTTCACGCTGGTGGTTCACAACAACGCAGTGTACACATAAAGAGAGGCAGACTATACGTTGACCTCTGCGTCAACAAGTCGGCATGCGCCAAAGGTAAAACAGCCGGACGTGTCAGCGGCCTAACAACACCATAAAGGTAAAACGTCTACGAACTTCGCATGGGAGCGCGGTAAAATAAGAGCGCCGCCATGCTACCCCAGAGTACCCAGACGAGCTTTGCGAAATCCGTCACATCTATCAGACGTTCGTGGCCTGACGCATCGGGCGCACCTCGTTTCTTATACAGGATCCTGAATATTTCACTGCGCATGTTCGGAAAAAGGTTTTGTGCTCACCGCTGCACTGTTCTTGCTCGAATTTTGCAGAACGATCGCATTTTGGTGTCGACTTCATTTAATATAAAGAAAAAAGTGCAAATTAACCTGTGCTCATGGAGATGCGAGCTGCTGCCGCGGCGGCTCAAGCTTAAACTTGTGTCGGCACCTGCCGTCATGCCTGCGCCGTCGCGGCAGCAGCTCGCATCTCCATGAGCACAGGCTAATTTGCACTTTTTTCTTGAAAACCAGGCAATTATTTTTCCCGAGTGATATATTAAACGAAGTCGACACCGAAACACGATAGTTCTGCTAAATTTGAGCAAGAACAGTGCAGCGGTGAGCACAAAACCTTTTTCCGAACATGCGCAGCGAAATATTCAGGACCCTGTACATGGTTTGACCATGGGTTTAATCTCCGACATATCCGCGAGTTTGACCAAGAGAGAATGAAATAAATAAATAAAAATAAATAAATAATAAATGAAAAATAAGAATAAGAGATAGAAATAAATGTTTGTCGTGACATTAAAAAAAAAAGGTGCATGTGCTTACTTGCGAGGAAAGGAAGGGACATGAAATATTTAAAGCGAAGGGCAGCGTCAAAATTTTGTTATATATTCTTTTTTTTTTTTTTTAGATACGCGTGACTGCGGATGGCGGATTTTTTTTTTTTTTCGGTTGGAGGAGTAGACGGTGGCATGGCAATGTGATAAACGGTAAACAGTTTTATTGTTTATGATTGTTATTATATATTATCCCGAAAGCCGTAACTTTCACAGGCGGTAGCGGTGCCATATATGCGATTTCTTGAACAGGCTATGCGATTATGGGACCTTCGCGACCGTACCAAGGCACTCCGGTGCGATCTCGGAGGCCAAGGTGATAATCCTGGATGGTCCACAGCTTTGTGGCCTCAGTAGGGCACGTGGGAGCTTGGGTAACTTCGTCGAACACTGAGTTTTTAGCATAGAAACAAGTAGCAGCAACTCGTAAATACTTCCGCTCAAAAGTGTGACACCAGCCCCCAAAAAGCGGGCCCTCCAAGAGGAAGCCACGGGCCAAGTGCGCTCAGAGGTTAAGGACATGCTAGTCGCACTTCAAAGCACGATGACCACACTCCAGAACGCAGTCGAATCCATGCAACACGCCGTTCTCGCACTGGCACAGCGCGTCACAAACATTGAAACCCACCTACAAGCTCTCCCCATGCCCGCTCCTCCTACCCTCCAAACCCCAGCACTGCCCCTGACAGCATCCCCCAATCCCCATCATGGCCCACAATAAGAGAGATACACTTATCTGGCAGTGGAACTGCCGAGGCTATCTCCGCAAACAGCCAGTCATCCGTCAACACCTTCGTACCGTCACCCGGCAACCGGACGTCATCATGATTCAGGAAACCCATATCGATTCGGTCACCCTCCCAGGTTACCAACCTTTCATCCCGCCACATGCTTCTCGCCGCCTCTGCACTTTCGTCCACAAGAGAATCACCGCCATCGAACACAATCTCCACAACCGAAACATCGAACACCTTCTCGTTGAACTTATCCCCACCAGGAGACGTAAGGAAAGTATTTTTCTCCTTAACGTGTACAGCCATCCCTCTGCCAAAGTTCGAAGCCGTTTTCTCACCCTCTTCAAGAAGGCCCTTAACGTAGCTGGCACCAACCCCCTCGTTATCGGTGGAGACTTCAATCTCCCCCACACGGTATGGGGATATGGCTACTCGACGACGGCGGCTCAAAACCTCTGGAAAGACTCCCAAGACCTCGGCCTCACTTTCATTACAGACCCCACGTTCCCCACACGCCTCGGTAGCTCCACTTCCCGCGACACGACCCCCGACCTGACATTTACCAAGAACGTCACCAACGCCCAATGGAGCAACACACAACGTGATCTCGGTAGTGACCATTGCATCATTGCCATACTTCTCCCTCGGATAGCTGCAGTTACTGCCAAACCCCGTGAGTTCACGTGGGTTGACTGGGATGCATTTCGCAAGCATCGATCCGCTGACCAGCACGCGGAACGCATAGCGGACATTGATGCATGGACTCGAAATCTCCACTCCGATACCAATGCAGCCACGCACACCATTACCACCGATGCCCCCGTCGAGCGCATGGACAGTAGACTGGCCCACCTCCTCGCGGCTAAAACATCCATCCTATCCCGCTGGAAAGGGCAGCGTCTCAACAGGCGCCTCCGCGCTAAAATAGCCCTCCTTAATAAGGAAATCGAAGCCCATTGCCTCACTCTGAGCCGTCAGCAGTGGACTGAACTGTGCAATACTACTGACGGACAGATCCATTGTCCCTCTTCTTGGAAGCTTCTCAAACACCTCCTCGATAGTCAAGCCACCCGCTCTTCCCAACAAGATCGCCTCTCTAAACTTCTCTATACGGAAAGGAAGAAACAGGGCCGTGCCCAAGTATTAGACTACCTCACCAACAAGTATCTCCCCGTGGGCCCAGTGCAATCTCACGGCTCCTACACCGGGGCCCCCAACCCCCCACTGGACGAAGACTTTAGTGTCGCTGAGATCCAAGCCGCCCTGCATAAATTAAACAGCCGTTCTGCCCCTGGGCCCGATGGGGTCACTAACAAAGCCCTCCGTAATCTGGATGATGCCTCCGTCACCCACCTGACAGATTATATCAATGACTGCTGGCGTAATGGTGCCATTCCGCCGGCCTGGAAAACAGCAAAGGTCATCCTTATTCCGAAACCTGGCAAACCTTCTAGCCTCGATCATCTTCGCCCCATCTCACTAACCTCATGTGTAGGAAAGATTATGGAGCATGCCTTCCTCACGCGAATTAACACCCATCTGGAAGACACTGCAGCGTATCCTCACTCTGTCATTGGCTTCCGGGCCCACCTGTCGACCCAAGACGTCATGCTACAACTTAAGCACCATATACTAGAAGACAGGCACGTACCCAGGATTTTTTTTCGGGGGGGGGGGGCACCACCTCCATCATCATCATCATCATCATCATCATCATCATCATCCTCATCCTGTTTTATGTCCACTGCACGACGAAGGCCTCTCCCTGCGATCTCCATCACCCCTGTCCTGCGCCAACCGGTTCCAACTAGCGCCCACGAATTTCCTAATTTCATCGCTCCACCTAGTGTTTTGTCGTCCTTGATTGCGTTTCCCTTCTCTTGGTACCCATTCTGTAACCCTAATGGTCCAACGGTTATCTAACCAGCGCATTACATGACCTGCCCAGCTACATTTTTTCCTCTTGATGTCAATTAGAATATCGTGTATACCCGTTCACTCTCTGATCCAAACCGCTCTCTTTCTCTCTCTTAACGTTATGCCTAGCAAACTTCGTTCGATCGCTCTTTGCGCGGTCCTTAACTTGCTCTCAAGTCTCTGCCCCATATGTCAGCACTGGCAAAATGCACTGATTGCACACCTTACTTTTCAATAATAATGGTAAGCTTCCAGTCAGGAGCTGGCAATGTCTGCCGTATGCGATCCAACCTATTTTTATTCTTCTGTGAATTTCCTTCTCATGATCAGGGTTCCCTGTGATTAATTGACCTAGGTAAACGTACTCCTTCACAGTCTCTAGTGGCCGACTGGCGATCCTGATCTCTTGTTTCTTTGCCCGGCTATTTATCATTATCTTCAACTTCTGCATATTAATATTCAACCCCACTCTTACACTCTCTCTAGTAAGGTCTCCAATCATTTGTTGTAACTCGTCTGCATTGTTGTTGAATAGAACAATGTCATCGGCAAACCGAAGGTTGCTGAGACATCTGCCGTCGATCTTTACTCCTAAGCCTTTCCAGTTCAATAGCCTGAATTCTTCTAAGCACGCAGCGAATAGCTTTGGAGAAATTGTGTCTCCCTGTCTGACCCCTTTCTCTATAGGTATCTCCCTGCTTTTCTTGTGTAGAATTAAGGTAGCTGTAGAACCTCTGTAGATATTCTTACGCGAAGGACGAGTCAGTAAGACGAGAAACTATTTACAGAATATATTTACAACAACGGTTGCAGCGCTGACCGGTTAGATTCACAGCGCGAGCCCAGTTCGTTCTTCCTCCTCTTTTCTGGAGTGATGGCGCCTACGCGCCTCGTTCAAACAAACAAATACCACACGCATGTAGCAATATTTTCCAAGCTTTTTACGTAAGCGTTCTGTACTCCTTGACTACGTAGTGCCTCTATGATTGCTGCTATCTCTACTGAATCAAATGCCTTTTCGTAATCTATATAAGCCACATAGAGAGGCAGATTTCGCGATAACCTGATTGATGACATGGATGTGATCCATTGTAAAGTATCTCTTCCTGAAGCCAGCCTGTTCCCTTGGTTGACAAAATCCAGTGTCGCCCTTATTCTATTCGAGATTATTTTGGTAAATATTTTATGTAATACTGGGAGCAAGGTAATGGTCCCATAATTTTTCAATTCTTTAACGTCTCCTCTTTTGTGGATTAGTATAATGTCTGCATTCTTCCAGTTTTCTGGGACCCTTGCAGTCGATAGACACTTCGTATAATGATCCGCCAGTTTTCCAAGCATTATGTCGTCTCCATCTTTGATTAAATCGACTGTTATTCCACCTTCTCCTCCCGCTCTTCATCGTTTCATGTCTTGCAGGGCCCTTCTGACCTCATCGCTAGTTATAGGAGAGTTTCTGTATCCTGTTCACTACTGTTTCTAAGTGAGGTATCGTGACTCCTCTGGGTACTCTATACAGGTCAGCTTAGAATTTTTCCGCTGCTTTTACTATATCTTCGAGATAGCTGATGATATTATCCTTCTTATCTTTTAGTGCATACATCATGGTTTGTCCTATGCCAGGTTTCTTTTTTACTGATTTCAGGCTGCGTTCATTTCTTACGGCTTCTTCAGTCTTTCTCATGTTATAGTTTCGAATATCAGTTATTTTCGCCTTGTTCATCAGTTTTGACAGTTCCGCGAATTGCGTAACGCTGTGCGGCCGCCAGTCCCATACAACCGCGTAGAGCGCAGGACTGCGATTCTAGACGTACTGCGCTCACCGCGAAAGGTTAGAAAAACACCCACATAAGCACAGCAGAGAAGTGGCTACGTTAGACGGTTCGACCGATAACTGTAGAAACGTCATTCAAAACAAGTAATTGTTCTCCACCTCCGGCGGCGTTTTCCCTACTTCCTTTTTAAATAAAAAGATGTTGATCCATAAATATTCTCATAAACAACGGTTAACCTTTTTATCATTCGCTTTTGCTTGCAGTTTGGTCGTTGCCTTGGCTCTCTCCCTTAGTAGATCGCTTAATTTCTCAACTCCTTGCGATTTTTGTTTCCAGCTGCCAATTTTGCACGAGAAGTGATACACAATTAGTGAAAAACAGGAGAGGTAACGGGCGACAGTCATCTTGCTTATGAATTTAAGGGTTATTGCAGGGTTTCATGATGGACGCTCTTTCACATTATTTTATTTCCCACCTTATCTAACCCATATCACGTGTATATGGTTCCGGGCATCTGCCAGCGTCGCGGCGAGCCGTAACTCAAGGAAATAATGAAGCAAAGGGATAAGTTAAACGCAATTGGCGTTTTCTCCTGGCCGCAACTCGTTCCATGAGAGTACAGACCAGCATAGTAACAGCCGCATCCCTCTCCTGGTCCCAGGATCAGCCTAAACAAAGAAGGTTGAACTAACAAAAGCAACAGCTATGTGCGTAACGGTTGAATAGATGGTGACAACTGAACGCATCTCGAGTTAATCGCGCGGGTGCGGAATCTATGAGAAAACTGTCCTTCACATTAGAAGAGATGCCGATAACTACCGCCATATAAAAGGAGTGAAAAAGGCAGCATAATGCTGACCGATGAACAGCTGCCAAGTCTCAACATTGATCTGGCGGCGCTTTAGGAATGTGTGAGGAGTGGTGGCGTGGGTGGGGAGGGTGGGGGGGGGTATGCCACTTGATTTCGGGGGGGGGGGGGCCCGGGCCCCCCCGGGCCCCCTCCTGGGTACGTGCCTGCTAGAAGATAGAACACGTACTACTAAAGCTATACTCGGCCTCGATCTCGAAAAAGCATTTGACAGCATAGCCCATTCCACCATTCTTGACCGCATCTCACGCCTTAATCTCGGTGCGCGCGCTTATAATTACGTCAGAGACTTTCTGTCTAATCGCACGGCCTTCCTTTCGGTGGGGGATCTCCGCTCCGACGCCCAGACTTTGGGCAGCGCGGGAACTCCCCAGGGCTCCGTTATCTCCCCAATGCTTTTTAATCTTGTCATGATCGATCTTGCCAAGGAGTTGCAGCAAGTGGACGGTGTCACCCACACCATATACGCTGACGATATAACCATCTGGGCCCACAAAGGCAGTGACGGCGAAATAGAAACGGCACTACAATGCGCCATTGAAACAGTCGAGACCTATATCCAAGGCACGGGGCTTCGCTGTTCCCCTGCGAAGTCCGAACTCCTTCTCTACAGGCCTACTCTCCGTGGCCGCCGTCCAAAATACTCCACCGCTAAACGCCATTACGAAGACATTGCGCTTCATCTCATGGATGGGAGCCCCATACCCCTAGACACCAATATCCGTGTGCTCGGCTTGCTCATAGAGGCGAACGGAGCGAATGGCATGGCCCTCGCCAAAATCAAGATCAGCCAACACCATGAGACTTTTGAAGCGGGTCTCCAACCGCCGTGGGGGTATGAAAGAGGAGAATCTGCTTCGATTAATCCAGTCATTCGTAATTTGCCACATCACCCACGTTGCTGCGTATCTAAACTGGTACAAGGCTGAACACACCAAGATCAACATACTTATACGCGGTGTCTATAAACAAGCCCTCGGCCTCCCCGGTTGCACCAGCACTGACCTCCTCCTTCAACTAGGCGTCCACAACACACTGGACGAACTCATCGAGGCCCAACGTCGCTCTCAGCTGGAGAGACTCACTCTCACAGCGACGGGTCGCCATATCCTCACCTCGCACGGTATCACCTACCACCATCAACACGGCCATAAGCACCACATCCCCTCCACCATACGAGCTTGGATTCACGCCGATCCTATCCCCAGAAACATGCACCCCGAATACAACCACGCACGTCGCACAGCACGTGCCACGGTTCTCACCAAATCCCTTACTCGCCACGACGGTGTGAGTTTCGTCGACGCCGCCGAATATCCCCACGGTACCCGCTTTGCAGCCGTCACCACGCGTGAAGGCTCTCTCCACCATGCTATCAGCCTAGTAACCCCACACGCTGAGGAAGCTGAAGAAGTGGCCATCGCGCTAGCCACACTAGACCCAACATGCCATACCATCGTCTCTGACTCCCGCTCCGCCGTTATCAACTATATCAACGGCCGTATTTCACACCAAGCCTTGCGCATCTTGCAACAAGCGCCCCGCTCAACCGACCATCAGGTTACACTCGTCTGGTTCCCGGCTCATGTAGGCACCGTCCACCCGCACCTCCCCAACCTCAACGAGGTTACCCACTCCCTAGCGCGAGGTCTATAGTTAACCGCGCGGGAGAAGGGGAGGCTGCCCCCACCGGTAGGGATCGCCTGACACGCTACAATGATCTTGTGAAGACCTTCTACTTAGAGCGTAGAACGTTCCCCGGCCCACACAACAAACTATCCCGAGCGCAGGCTACAACTTTCCGCCTGCTACAAACCAATACTTACCCCTCGTTACAACTTTACAACAAGATCTACCCAGACATTTACCCCAATCCCACGTGCCATATCTGCAAGACACAGCCAGCCACACTTCCACACATGCTTTGGGACTGTACACACCAATACCCCGACACTAACCCCACGACCCTCTCGTCGAGATGGCACGCTGCCCTGCGTAGCCCCAACCTTGACGACCAACTCTGGGCGACCCAGCAGGCCTGCGAGGCGGCGAAGAGGCAACACCTCGACGTCCCCACGTGGGAGGCCTAGGCCCAGCCACCATCTCTTGCTGGTTTCAATAAAGTTTATTCAGTCAGTCAGTCAAAACTGTGAAAGATCCCTGGACCCCCCCCCAAAAAAAAGAAAGAAAAAGATGGTGTAACTAAGTCGCTGGCTTCTTCTGCATTATATGGCTATCTGTTATAAAGTCAAATATGGGATAATGGACCGCACCTGCCAGGACTCAAAACAGCCACAAATGCGACCTTATAGTGTCAAAACACGGCCAGATACAGAGGGGTCCCAGCCCCTTCCTCCCACCCCTCCACATTCTTGTTTCCTCTAAACTTTGATGAGGGCCCCCTTATGAAAGTTACCCTGTATCAGTCCCTGTTGCCGAAGAGCACACACCAAAGGAGCAAAGGATAGCCTACCAGCATTTCCTGGCTAAAGCTTACGAATAATTGAGGGACTCTCCTCGACGTAAGCAAAAAAAGTCGCAGTTTCGCCCGAAAGGCGAAGCATCGATTGCGATAGCAAATACGAGTTACACAGTTATACGAAGTACACCGTTATACGAAGTAAGGATAGGAGTTTTATCGGCGGTATAAACTTGGAAACATTTGCTTACGGCAGCAACAGCGAACGAAGTCACCTTCGTGTGGTCTATCGCTTAAACGCAAGAGCGGCGAGAACACAGCTCGCACAAAGGTGCGAGTCCTTTGCAGATCCCTTTCAAGATACGGGGTGTGGCCGTGCAAGCTACGCACATCTACGCACTTGGCGGAGTCGAAGCAACAGTATAACTCTATGGAAGCAACACCCTATAGGACGAAGCGAGAGTTTGCTACATTGCGATTTATGAACGCGGCTGTCTAGCGCGTTTATGAGCGGCTACTCTTCTCAACTTATTTATGACTGTTTTCTTAGACTGCCAAGATTTGCTGCCTGTGTAAAAAAAAAAAAAAAAAAAAATCAGGAACGCCTGCTGGTGACGCAGCACTTTTTTTTCTAAGTTATATAGGCGATGTATAACATTCTTGTGCTTTTACAGCGGTTTATGTAACATGCATAGTGATAGAGTGAAACTAATGCTACTGGGTGTTCTGTTGTTTTCTATTTCTTGTTATGCATCAAGCACAACATTATTTGGGTATGCACTGTGGCATTTCAACATAAAACATAATATGTATGCTGACTTCAGTTCATTGCATGTCCTCGGCTTACAAGCTCAAAATTTGAAGCATGTGTTGTGAATATCACCTGACCATTGGTTTCAAGCTCGAAATGCATATGTATAAATGAGCAAAGGATAAGTGGAAAAAAGGAAGTATTATGGGCCTCGTTTTGACCATGTCTTTATTGACTGCGATCGTCACGATCTGCGAAAAACAAGTGCCATAAGGGTCGAGTGACTCGAGGCGAGAGCGCGCTCACGTGCGCGGAGAAATCATGCGAGTACCTGGTGCACATGAGGACGCGGAATTCTCGCGCGACAAGTGTGCCTTCGCGTGCCACGAGCACGGAATAACCGCGTGTGTTGAGCAACAAACACGTACACGTGTACCCGCGTCAAGCGTGCAAGACGCGAACGATCCCTGCAATGAACTCCTATTTTCGTAACATCGCTAACATCGCGTGCACTTCGCTTAAATATCTTCTAAAACAGTGCCGAAAAGCACAAGCAAGGTGTACTTATACCTCGCACGCGCGGGTGTGTTTTGTAGGATTGAAGTTCTCCCGGCCGATTCTGTGTAACCACGCAGAACGACGCTCTCGGTCATTTTTCCCAGTCGGAATCTCGAAAAAAGTATTTCCAGACTCAGTTCGGTTGCTGCATCCGAAGGCGCAGCAGCTAGGCATGATTTCCTTGCAGTGAAACGCGAGCGCGACAATCGGAACACAAAAAACGTAGGGTACCTGCGCTGCCTGCGCTCTTCAGCGGCGGCGAGGAGGTGTGCGCGTGCGCCTGTTCAGACCGGACGGCTTGCCTGGCGGCCCGCGTGGCAGGGAAGGCGGGGCATCTCTTTAGCATGGATGGATGGATGGAAGGTAGGAGCGTCCCCTTTGAAACGGGGCGATGGCAGTTGCCACCATGCTCAGATTTTTATTTTGCCTTTTATTTTTATCTGTGTTGTGTGTTATTGAATTTCTCGATTTTCTTTAAATACGTCTTCCTACCCTTTTAACCTTATGTCACCTCTCTGCTTTTGAGCCACCAATCCTCCAATCGCCTTTTGCTAATTTTCACCGCATATTTATTTACATGACTATTATTATCTCTGAACCCTAGGGCCTCAGGAAGGGTGACTGTGGCCGCATCGACATCGGGCTTGATACCATCACATTTTAGTATGAGGTGTTCCATTGTTTCTACATATTCACCACACACAGTACATGTGTCTTCTTCTTCGTTAAATTTCTTTTTATAGCTCCGCGTTCTAAGACATCCTGATCTAGCTTCAAAGAGTAAGGCACTGCCTCTTGAGTTATCATAAAACGCTTCCTTCCTGATCTGCTGTTTCCAGTATCGATATAGTTCCACACTATGCTTCTTTTCCATTGAATTTATCCAATTTTTACCTTCCGCGTTTTTAACCTGTCGTTTAATGCTCTGTCTTTCTTCGTCCTCGTGTCTGGCATACTTACTGGTTAGCTTCCTAGTTCTTTTCCGCCATTGTGAGTCAACGCTCTTTCTGTATAGGTATTTAAATTTAAACACCTTAGCTGCCCACCTGTTATCGTCCAATTTCCTCAGACGTTTTTCGTATAGGATTTTACTCTGAGCTTCCCGCGCTTCGAACGATGCCCAGCCCATATCTCCCTGTACTGCTTCGTTTGTGGTTTTCCCGTGGGCACCTAGTTCTAACCTTCCCGCAGCTCTCTGATTTACTTCTAGTCTCGACTGAACCTCTGCCCTTAAACACAGGACCGCATTCCCGAAAGCAAGCCCCGGCACCATTACTCCCTTCCAAATACCTCTCAGTACCTCATACCTGTTGTACCCCCACAATGCCTTATGTTTAAGTATGCCGGCATCTCTTCGCCCTTTTGCTATGAGAAACTGTTCGTGCTTTTCCGTGTACATCTGCCCTTTGTTTATCCATACCCCGAGATATTTGTATTCGGCCACTCGGGGTATTTCATGGCCTTGTATTGTAAGCTCCTGATCAGTTCTACCGTTGAAAAACATCCCACCGGACTTAGCTGCACTAAAACTGAAACCTAAACTGTCTCCTTCGTCCCCACAGTAATTAACCAGAGTTTGCAAATCTTCCTGGCTATCTGCTAACAGTACAATATCGTCCGCGTACATTAAACCCGGTAGTCGTTGCTCAACAACCTTTTCGCCTAATCTGTACGACAGATTATACCCTAGATTGCTTCGTTGTAACCTTCTTTCCATGCTTATCATATAAAGCATCAACAGCAGCGGAGATAGAGGACAACCTTGCCTCAACCCTATGTGAACCTCGACAGTTGTCGTACTCTTAATTCCTTCCCATGTTATTTCAACATTATTTTCTCGATATAGTTCCTGTAGAAAATCAATTACATCATGACCGACACCTTCAGCTTTTAATATGTTCCACAGGAGTTCCCTGTTCACGTTGTCGTATGCACCACTTATGTCCAGGAAGGCTAAATACAGAGGTCTATTTTCCGCCTTAGCTATTTCTATGCACTGGGTAAGCACGAACAGGCTATCATCTAAGCGCCTACCACTTCTGAACCCGTTCTGAAGTTCTCCGAGTATTCTATTACTTTCTACCTATGGCTGCATTTTTAATTTCACCGCCTGCATCGCCAGCCTATATATAACTGATGTTATCGTAATTGGTCGGAAGGATTTTATGTTCTTATCACCTTTCCCTTTATAAATCAAATTCATTTTACTCTGTTTCCAGCTTTGCGGAATTTGCTTATTTGTTATGACTGCCTCCAATGCTTTTACCAGCGTTTCCTTGCTTCTTGGGCCAAGTTCATTAATTAACTTCATTGGAATTTCGTCTATCCCCGCGGATGTGCATTTTAGAACATTTGCTTCCGCCTTTTTCCAGTTAAGATTGGTCAGTTATAAGCTGTTTTCTATTATGCTATTCTGTGTTGCTCCCTCACTTGAGGCGATTACCCTATCGTCTTTCCTAAATGACTCTGCTATAACTGAACCAATGTAGTTCACAGCGTCACCTCCCTCTAAACAATTTCCTTCGCCATCGTTAATCTGTTCCTGTTTTCTGTGATTAGCTTTACCCAGCCAGCTTATATGGTTCCAGAATTTTCTTGGCCCCCCTTTAGTTGCATCGCGAACGTCAGCCAGCCAGCTATCAGAAGACTGCTTTATTTTAGCCTGGACGAGGACCTGCACTTGTTGTTTCTTTTGTCGATAATATTCCCATTTTTGGCCTATTTCCTCTTCAGATAACTGCGCCCTCTTTGCTTCTCTGTGTTCCCGAGATGCCCACCGTCGTTGTTCGATGGCCTCTCTAATTTCCTTATTCCACCAACTTCGTGGCTTCCTCTCCAGCGGTTTACTCCTTTTACTTCTTTTATTTTTGTACTAAGGAGTAGTTCTAACTGATTATAATCCCACCTTTCCATGGGATGTTTCTCTATTGCTTCCTCTATGCCAGCCGCTATTTGTGCTATTTGCGCGTCATTTAATTTTGCGTACTCTTTTTGACTTCCCTGCATTTCTCTTTTGAGTAGGGCTCCCAACTGTAGACTAATACGCTTATGATCACTTCCGAGGCTGTACTTCCCCTCTTCGTCTATTTCCATTATTGCGAGCTTGCTATACAAACCCTGCGATATTAAGCAGTAGTCAATGGTCGTTTGTCTGTTACGGGACTCCCACGTGATTTGTCCCTCACACTTAGTTTCTCTATTTACTATAACTAGGTTGTGTCGCTCACAGAAGTCTAGCATCAACTTCCCATTACAATCTGTGTATCCATCCAGATCCTCGATGTGGCCATTCATGTCACCCAGCAGACAAATATCGGCACCTTCTCCAAACTGCTTTATATCGTCATCGAGACACTTCACTAGATCTTTGTTCTCTTGCCTGCATTTGTCCCCTGTCCCTAATTAAACTACTCCTAGCCATGCCTTTTTACCGGCAATTGTACCTGATACCCAGACATGTTCTTTGCAAGTTAACTTTATTCTTTGCCAATTTGTTCATTGGTGTATGAGCATACCTACTACTCCTCCCTTCCTCTCCGTTGTTGTTCTATTGCTCCCTTCACAGACGTAGCCTTCAATAAACGGTGGGTCTTCTAGATCCATGAGAGGTGTTTCGCATAGCGCGTATACACCTACTTCTTCGTCCTTTAACTGCTGTTCTATTTCTAACGACCTCGCTCTCTTTCTACCGCCTTGCATGGCGGGACGACTTCTTCCTTTCAGCAGGCTTGGTATAACCAGAGGAGGAGGGGCCCACTTTCCGTGCCGGTCACGTGACATCGACGGAAGCAAGATCCCGCCCACGATTGTAGAGAGCCTATTTAAGGGGCTCCGAAATGTACTTTTACTCACTTCATGCTCTTCTCATTTTCTTTCATCTGCGTTTGAATAAACCGTGCAAGTTTCGCACTAGAAAATCGTCTCGCCCTTGCTTGGTCGCCATGGTCTACCGGATGCCTGAAGCCCGCCGACAACGCCACGCTTCCCAATAAGTAACGTCGGTCGAGCTTCGATATGCAGGCGCCGCTACTTCTCGGCAGTAGTACGATACGCTACCCTGGAGTACGCAACACCGGATCGCGCCCGGCCCGATTTATTCCGCGCGGACAAGTTGGCCGCAGCCAATCAGAGCCCGACACCGAGGAAGCACTGGTGAACGAATGTAAACGAATGTGTTTCACTGGGATTTCTTCTGTTCTTGAATAGCGTCAAAATGGCAAGTTGGGCCAGTTGTTTGGGATTCATAGTAAGGTTTGTTACAGCGCAACACAAGACAAGGACAAAAGAAGGTATAAAACGACGACACGGCGCCGTGTCGTCGCTTTATACCTTTTTTTTTTGTCCTTGTCTTGTCTTGCGCTGTAACAAATCTTCAAAAGCGACTACACAAGGGGCGAGTAAAATGCCAACGATCTCGTCTTCTTCGTCTGAGCTCATCATTTTACAGAAGTAGATAGAGGACGGGCGCGCGCCAACCCACGACGAAAAAAATATCGAAAGTGCGCGTACAAACCCAAAGTGCCGCGAGATGGCGGCACGTCCCTGAAATATTTACGCTCGAGCCGTCCATCGCCGCAAGCCGCACCGCACGCGTGTGGTCGCGCGAAAGATTGCACGTATCAAGCACTTGTGCACAAATTTCGGTTTACAATATGTAAGGTATACACTGTGCACACGGTGTAAATGGTAATTTGCGCACAAGTGCTGGATACGTGCAATCTTTCGCGCGACTGCAAGCGTGCGGTGCGGCTTGCGGCGATGGGCGGCTCGAGCGTAAATCGGCCCTAAAGAAATTGCGAGATGCCCCGCCTTCCCGGCGGCGCGGATAGCTAGACAACGCGGCCGGTCTGAACAGGCGCGGGCGCTCGCCGCCTGGCCGCTTTGAAAATCCGCTTGTCCGCTTGTCCGCTTAGACGCTCCGCTTTCGGTGTGAATGTGCCTTAACACCGGCCAAGCGGCCGCGTATTTTCCGCAAAGCGGAAAATCCGCGGCCGCTTGGTTGGATCCGCTTGTCCGCTCCGCCTTCGGTGTGAACGTGCCTTAACTCAGTCGGCCCGCCCGGCGCTTCGAAGGTATATGGCACCCCTAAGTCACGTGGTACGGTTGGGCCAATGACCGCGTCGGCGGCGCGGGGAAAGCGAATGCGGTACTCTGAAATTTTTTCCAGTGACTCTAAAGGCACATTCACACCGAAAGCGGAGCGTCCAAGCGGCCAAGCGGATTTTCAACGCGGCGAAGCGGTGAGCGCGCGCGCCTGTTCAGACCGGACGGTTTGCCTGGCGGCCCGCGTCGCAGGAAAGGCGGAGCATCGAGCATGTTCGTGGCACACGTGTCGCCATCTCTTGGCACCGGTCCCCCGTCCTCAACGCGCGCGCGCGAGCATCGTCACCGCGCCACCGTCTTCTGGCCAGCCGCTCTCGCTTGCTAACCACTTGTGAAGAATGATCAGCTCGGACGAAGAAGACGAAATAGTTGGTATTCTACTCGCCGCTTCTTTAGCAACTTTTCAAGACGAGAAGCAGAAAGCTCGAAGGAAAACAGCCCGCCAACGCCACTGGTGGGTTCGCCCCGCCTTGCAAGAACGAGAGAGAATGGGTCATGCCAGTGCTTTGATTCTTGTGTTCAGTGTCCTTGTATACGTCGTGTCTCTTGTCATGTAGCATCGGGCAACATTTGATTGTGTCGAGCTGTCGAGATTGTGTCGATCCAGCTGTCTCGGTGGATGCCATTTTGAGTCGGCTTGTCTCCTCGAACCCTAGTTGGCTGCGGGAAAGCGGGAAGCTCCGGCGGGGCGGAAAAAATCGGTCCGAGAGCGATCGGGCTGCCCGCCGCGTTTTCCGCCTCTTTTGCCCGCTCGGCGAGGAGGTTTTCGCCGCTTTCCGCTTTCCGCCTGCCCGCTTTGCCCGCCCCGCCTTCGGTGTGAATGCGCCTTAAAGAAGGCCGGCGCGGTCGGCCGCACCCGCCAGGACTGCTGTCTCGAAAACTATCTGCACAGAGTCCGCCGGGTGCAAGAGGAACTGACGACCGCGGCTCACCGGCCAAGCGGCCGCGTATTTTCCGCAAAGCGGAAAATCCGCGGCCGCTTGGTTGGATCCGCTTGTCCGCTCCGCCTTCGGTGTGAACGTGCCTTAACTCAGTCGGCCCGCCCGGCGCTTCGAAGGTATATGGCACCCCTAAGTCACGTGGTACGGTTGGGCCAATGACCGCGTCGGCGGCGCGGGGAAAGCGAATGCGGTACTCTGAAATTTTTTCCAGTGACTCTAAAGGCACATTCACACCGAAAGCGGAGCGTCCAAGCGGCCAAGCGGATTTTCAACGCGGCGAAGCGGTGAGCGCGCGCGCCTGTTCAGACCGGACGGTTTGCCTGGCGGCCCGCGTCGCAGGAAAGGCGGAGCATCGAGCATGTTCGTGGCACACGTGTCGCCATCTCTTGGCACCGGTCCCCCGTCCTCAACGCGCGCGCGCGAGCATCGTCACCGCGCCACCGTCTTCTGGCCAGCCGCTCTCGCTTGCTAACCACTTGTGAAGAATGATCAGCTCGGACGAAGAAGACGAAATAGTTGGTATTCTACTCGCCGCTTCTTTAGCAACTTTTCAAGACGAGAAGCAGAAAGCTCGAAGGAAAACAGCCCGCCAACGCCACTGGTGGGTTCGCCCCGCCTTGCAAGAACGAGAGAGAATGGGTCATGCCAGTGCTTTGATTCTTGTGTTCAGTGTCCTTGTATACGTCGTGTCTCTTGTCATGTAGCATCGGGCAACATTTGATTGTGTCGAGCTGTCGAGATTGTGTCGATCCAGCTGTCTCGGTGGATGCCATTTTGAGTCGGCTTGTCTCCTCGAACCCTAGTTGGCTGCGGGAAAGCGGGAAGCTCCGGCGGGGCGGAAAAAATCGGTCCGAGAGCGATCGGGCTGCCCGCCGCGTTTTCCGCCTCTTTTGCCCGCTCGGCGAGGAGGTTTTCGCCGCTTTCCGCTTTCCGCCTGCCCGCTTTGCCCGCCCCGCCTTCGGTGTGAATGCGCCTTAAGCCGCGGTCGTCAGTTCCTCTTGCACCCGGCGGACTCTGTGCAGATAGTTTTCGAGACAGCAGTCCTGGCGGGTGCGGCCGACCGCGCCGGCCTTCTTTATTCTATGGCCGGCGCGTATATATATATATATATATATATATATATATATATATATATATATATATATATATATATATATATATATATATATATATATATATATATATATCAGGCACGTACCTAGGATTTTTTTTTGGGGGGGGCACCCTAAGGTAACTTTTCTATGCAAATGGGGGGGTACCTTTACTAGTACAAATGTTAATAACGCCCGCCATTCGCCATTCAGACGCGTAAACCCGCAAAAGATAAATGGAATAAGGTGAATCTCATAGGTACGCCTGTGAGATACACCTCTCTTTTACTAGGCAAACAAGGAACCACATCAAATGGACTCGCGCAGGAAGGAAGCGTAGGAAGAACACTGCCAAGAACAATTAAAAAAAGCGAAAGTGTAAAATTAAGGTTTGACTACGGGCTAGTTGGAATTCCATGGTATAAATCGTTACTTACAGCGCAAACATAGACGGAGGACAAAAAGGACGACGTAGACAGCGCTTGTCTACGTCGTCCTTTTTGTCCTCCGTCTATGTTTGCGCTGTAAGTAACGATGTAAAATTAAGATTTTTATGGCAGCATACAACTTAAAAAAACGAAAAACAGCAGCTGACAACCAAAGCACGCGGTCCATGCGGCATTGTGTTACTCCGCCAGCCAATCAGAGAAGCAAACAAAATCGTAGTCATGCGGTCTTTTCAAGATGGCGTCGTACTTGATACTTCCGGAGCGTCTGCTGTTCTTGAAGACTCTTTTCATCGACGGAAGCAATGAGATGTGCAACAGACATGGACAAAGTGTATGGAGTCTGAGCATTTCACTCCTCAAAAGTCTACATGCCATGGTTGCTTAGTGGCTATGATGTTGGGCTGCGAAGCACGAGGCCGCAGGATCGTAACGAAAACACTCATGCGAAAACACTCATGTACGTGGATATCGGTGCATGTTAATGAACCCCAGGTGGTTCGGAGTCCCCCACTACGGCATACGTCATGGTTTCGGTACGTAAAACTCCATAATTAATCAATTCTTCAAAACTCTGCGGTACAGTTCATTTCGCTGCTGAGCCCGTTTTCTTCATGAAACTTCACTGCCAACTCAAGTGCAACTTGACAATATCCTGCATAGCCACAGCGAAGCGAGCATTTCATTTCAATTCAATAAGGAATCAGGCATTCACCATTCCACTATAATAGGCGAGGGAAAACGAACAAATTTACGCGCTATTAATTTTGTTTTTGTGGTTACCGCCTGATTTCGCTGACAGGAAAAGTTTGAAGTACGAATTATTTGCAGCCTCGCAGAGGAACAGTGGCTGGTGGTTATGAGGGCGTGTGCAGGGCTTCACTGTAGACTTGAGTTGTGTCCGACTATAGCAGCGCTTTTTGAATTAGCTCTGGAAGAATTACAGAGGAATATACATTTGTGGAACAATCACATCTCTTTTGGATCCCTCGTTTACTGCTCTACCAAGTTAAGCGCCACAACCGACTCGTATTGTTATTTGGGAAGTTGCGTAACGTTACGTGGCCGCCAGTCCTGTATAACCGTGTAGAGCGCAGGACGCTGTGGTAATAGACGTACTGCGCTCACCGAGGAAGGTTAGAAAAACACCTATGCATTAGCACCGCATAGAAGCGGCTACGTCAGGCGGCTCGACTGATAAATGTAGAAGCGTCATTCAAAACCCACGGAATCGTTCTCCACTTCCGGCGGCGTTTTCTCTACTTCCTTTTTAAATAAAAAGATGTTGATTCATAAAGATTTTCATAAACAACGGTTAAATGTGTAAATATTCGCTTTTTCTTCCTGTTTGGCTGTTGTCTCCCTTAGTAGATCGCTTAATTTCGCAACTCCTTGCGACTTTTGTTTCCGATTGCCAATTTTGCACGAAAAGTGCTGTTCAATTAGGGAAAAACCAGACAAGGTAACGGGTGACAGTCATATTGCTTATGGCCCTAAGAGGAAGCTTTAGCTCGGGTGCTCCTATCTAAACGCACGTAAAGGGAGACATCATTTTTCTCGGCAACCACGGCACCAAATTTGACGAAGTATGCTGCATTTAAAAGAGAAACTTAAAATCTAGCGACTGTTTGTTTCCAATTATTAATTTAGATGGCGAATTTTTTATTAAAAAATGGGCAGAAGATCAAAAAATTTCGGAAAACGAAGCTATAAGGTATACAGCTCTATAACTCAGCGAAGAAAAATAATCTCACAATTCTGTGAATCCCTTCTGAAGTTACCTCTAAAGGGGACAACATTCATATGTTACACATGAATCTAAAAAGAATTTGTAATATGGAAATACAGCTTTGACGTAAATTAACGAATCGAATTTGTCCGCGTGGAATGATCTAACGGATGCCGTTTACAGAACCGCGGTATCTGTTTTTCATGCAGCGCTATTAATTTTTAAACTTCGTGCGTCTATTTTTCTTTCCGAATTTTTTAAAATCCTTTTCACAAAAGTAAGGCCATAAATCGAAGTCCCGCTTGCAACAGTAATTAAAATTTACCTTTCTCTCTCAAATGCAACAAATTTAATTAAAATCGGTCCAGGGGTTATCTCAAAAAAGCGTTCTTGCGTTTTAAATGTACTTGAATAGGCCGCGTCGGAGCTGGGCCCGAGCTAAAGCTTCCTCTTAAGGGTTATTGAAGGGTTTTATGATGGACGCTGTTTCGCATTATTTTATTTTCCACCTTATCTAACCCATATCGCGGGTATATGGTTCCGAGGATCTCCCAACTTCGCGGCGAGCCGTCACTCGAGGAAATAATGAAGCAAACGGACAAATTAAACGCACTGGCGTTTTGTCCAGCCGCAACTCGTTTCTCGTGCATACAGACCAGCTGACTACGAACCGAATTCCTTTCCGGGTCCCTGTATCAGTCTAAACAAGGAAGGTTGAACTAACGAAGCAACAACAATGCGAGTGACCGTTGAATAGGGAGTGACAACTGAACGCATCTTGTCATGTTTGCATGACATCTTGGCATCTTGTCAAATAGATGGTAGCTGGCACATGCCGTCGTCCAACTTATCCACACTGAGGTCGTTGTTGAACGGAGAGGCTTGTTCTCATCGAGAACGAAGAATATGGGTTTATTTAGAGTATTTACATGAAAACGTAACAGTTCATCACTCTAACATGACTGCAAGAGGAATGCACACTCAGCAGCCGCACAACAGCTGCTTATAAACACTCTGTGCTCCCTAGATTCCCAGGTGAGGGAAAAACGGCCGTTCAACCTGCTACGAACTCGGAGTGTTCAAAGGCATCGTAGCCGACCCGCCTTTAAGGGGGAGGGTTACACACACTTCCGCACAGGTTTCACTGACCACGCCGAGGGGAGTGGGTTCTCGGAGACACGGTGCTTTTCTCCGAGCAGGCGCCTCTTCAGCCCAGTGTTGACCCCGCAGACAATGACCGCCGCGTCTGTCCATAACTTCTAAGCTGCGTGAGACGGTCGCGCAACATATCTTCCAGGAGCTCCCCAAATTTCCACCGCATTTAACAACCCATGGAGCCCACGGCGAATCCACGAACAATACTTGGTCCGCCGACCGCGTTTAGTCATAGCCTGGGCGCTCGGTTGGGGACGCGGCGTATTGTTGTTTTCCCAGAACGAGTCATCGCAGCAGGCCGGTCGCGTTCCAAGGTCTGGTTCTCTGAATATAGCCATCCCCACCGCTGCCGCTGGCTGGGAATATTTTGCAGGTCGGTACCCTTGCAGGCCGTTCGTAACAGCCCCTCCATGGCCCGGAAAATCTCGACTGGCCAGTGCTGATAACCGCTGGGCAGGAAGAGACTGGCTGGTGGCAAGGGGGGGGGGGGGGGGGGGATGCCTTGGCTTGCAGCGACCAGCTGTGAAATGATGACACCGCCCCAAAACATCCAACAAGGACAGCCAACGGCAAAACGAACCCCACAACACAGCTCTGCGCCGAGATGACGTATCTGGGATCTCACATTAGACCCGCTAGGCTTCAAAGAAAACACAAGTGCAGAAACAAAAATTGCTGCATTTCGCTCCTACAATTTGGAAGGAATTTCGTGCGGACAAATTGGGCAATCTTGGAAGGAGTCCTGCTAAATGAGAGGGGATCTGCTTGGCTGAACAAAATTAACAATAAAACCCCCAAAATTTAGGCGCGATGCCTAAACGCAGAATTCAAATTAGCCTGCTCAAACCATCCGCATTGCTATGCAACTTTCCCTTCTTATATCTAACGGAGAAGTTGTACTCTTGGAGAGTGAGGCTCCATCGGAGCAAGCGGTAATTTTTGTGTGACATTTGACTGAGCCACGTCAGGGGACAGTGGTCGGTCTCGAAGATGAACCTCGCTCCGTACAAGTAACACGACAACTTCTGGGCTGCCCAAACTAAACAAGCACATTCCTTCTCCGAAGCGCTGTGGGCTTCCTCTCTTACAGTTAGTTTGCGGCTGGCATAGAGGATAGGATGTTCCTTGTTATCGTCGCCGACCTAAGTACCACGCCCATACCCCTGTCGCTTGCGTCGCACTGAACTATGAATTCCTTTGCGTAGTCTGGCGCGCCAAGCACAGGACGAGAAACCAATAGCGTTTTCAAATTTTGGAAAGCATTCTCTTTGCCCTCATCCCAGTGCACGCTATTCGGTGCTTCCTTTCGGAGGGCGTCCGTTAAGGACTTGTCATTTGCGAGTAATTCGGAACGTACCGTTGATAGTACCCCACAAGTCCCAAAAATGAACGAATGTCTGTTTCGTTCGCGGCTGAGAAAAATCTCCAATCGCAGCTATTTTCAGCTCTGCCGGCCGTATCGTGCCCTGACCGACAACATGCCCATATAAGTAACCTACGAACAGCCAAACCTGCACTTTTCCGCCTTCATCGTTAAGCCAGCTTCCATCAACCGTGAGGACACCTGCTTGATGTGCGATACGTGCTGTCCAGCTGTCTGAAAAAATTGCTACATCATCAAGATATGGCAAGGCGAACTCCTGGAAGTCTTTTAGGACAATATCCATTAACTTAGAGAAGCTAAACGGCACATTCTTCAGCCCGAAGCTGAGAGCGAAAAGTGCCTACAGGTGAGATAAAGGCGACATAGCGGCTGGCACTTTCTGAAAGGGGAACTTGCCAGTATCCCCGCACGAGATCTATAGTTGAAATGCATTTAAAAGCGCTAACTCTTTGGATTCGTTCATCAATGCTATCCCCCAGGATCAGCTAGTGCACGTCGACGTCCCCGCGCCTGCGCTGTGACCCACCAAGCTTCTGGGCGCTGCCTATATATACTGACTGCCCTGCGTATTTCCTTCAGTTTGGCAGCAGTGCGTGTGGTTTCTACAACACTCATCAGTCATTTTTCTGTACACGTAAGATCGTATTACCTTTTCAAGCCCTGCCATTGTTGCTGCATGCACTGCTGCCAAACAGGAGTAACATTGTTTCCCTTGAATCTTTTGTCATGGCAAGCGGGAGGGATCTGGGTAAAGCATTCGAGGATTTCAAACGTGAAATCCGTGCTGAACTTCGCTCCTTCAAACAAGTGTGTAACATTGCAGTGAAAGCTGTGACAGTGTCAATGCGCTTACCTTGGAAATGAAGACTTGACGTGAAGAACTTGTCGCAAAGCGAAACAGCAACAAAAGACTCGCTGCTGAAAATAAACAACTACAGACGAAAACTGAAGAATTGGAGCAGTACTCACAGGCGAACAACCTTGAAATTAAAGGTGTGCCTGATGAGGGAGAGCCTTTTGACGCTGTCCAAAAGATTTGTGTAGCCGTGGGTGAGCCGTTGGCTCGTGATGAGGTTGACATTTGCCACAGAGTTGCAACAAAGACTGGCGTTAAGAACATTCTGGCACGTTTTGTGCGGCGGGACAAGCGAAATGCTGTACTGGCCAAGGCGAAGGCACGCCTTTCTACGACAGTACTTGGCGTTAGGACAACGGGTCCTATATATGTCAACGAGCACCTAACAAGGCAGGGCAAGCAGCTACTGGGAGCCGCAAATGCAAAAAAAAAAACGAGAAGTAGGAGGGAAATTCGTTTGGACGCATGGCGGAAAAATCTTCGCAAGGAAATCAGAATCATCAGACATGTTAAAAATTGCCTGCCGAGAAGATCTGGATAAAATGCAACGTTAAGGTTGGCGTTGACATAAGATTTGTTTTTTGTGCATAACCTAACAGAGTCATGGCTGCCATGGCAGAATGTAAATACTATGACACTGAAAACTTCAACACTGAGGTGTCGCCTACTTACTTCAGTGCATTCCATTTAAACGCTCGTAGCATTAAAAATAAAATGAACAGCCTACGCATGTTTTTCGATAGCCTATCGATAAAATTTGATGTCATATTGTTCACAGAATCCTGGCTTTCTGCAATCGATAACCCACCAAGAATACCAGGATATAATTATCACGGAATGACGCGGTCCACTAACCGTGGTGGAGGTACATCTCTATACATCAAAAATTGTATTGCTTGTGATGTTGTTGATGAACTAACTTGTATTACACCCAATGTAGAGTGTCTAGTAGTAAGATTTACAAATGTTGTTATTGCAGCACATCCTTTTTAGTAATGGGCGATGTGAACATCAATATGCTCAGTGGTGACGCATCCAGTGAACATTTTCAAAACATCCTTCGTACTTTTGCCTGTACAAATCTGATTACGTTACCTACGCGCATTACTGGAACTTGCGCCACACTTCTTGATATCTGTATCGCCAGCCTTCCTTGCGACCAGTACTTACCAGGTGTTTTTTCCCTTGATATCAGTGATCATCTCCCGATTTTCACGTTTTACCAGTAGCTCCCAAAAAGCACAAGAATAACAACCCAAGTTGTCGCGACATTAACTCCGCTTCACTCAAGAATTTTTATTCTGATACTGAACTGATAGCATGGGAAAATGTTTACGCCGAAAGTGATCCCGATCAGGCCTACCGTATCTTTCTCAAGAAAATCATAGACTGCTATGAAAGACATTTCCCTTTGATACATAACACCAAACGAAGCAAAAGAATACGCCAATCTTGGATTACAAACAGCTTGCATAAGAGAATAAAAACAAAAAACGAAATGTACCATAAATTCGTTCAATGACGTGATGCTGCCTTCCTCAGAGAATTCACATCATATCGTAATAAATTAAACGCTGATTTAAAAAGGCAAGGATCTCCTACTGCCAGTCCCTGTCTGCTAAAATATACAACAGTCCAAGAAAATTATGGCAGGAAATCAATAATTTGTCTAATAACTCTAAGGTTCAGTGCTCAATTAATATTGCAGCTTTTGCTCAAGCCAAGACGGATGAAGACGCCCTAACAGAAATGAACGAATTTTTTTCCAATGTTGGCGACTACGTGTCTCCGAATAGCCACAGTGATTGTACTAAAATGTCACAGTTTGCACGTCCAAAACTGGCTAATTCAATTATTCTTTCTCCGGTTACTGCACAAGAAGTCACAAATTTCATTTCCAGAATTAGAAACAACGTCGCCGCCGGGTTGGATGACCTGAGCGCTGTTCCTATTAAGCGTGTGGCGTCTATTATAGCCTTGCCGCTGACATTCATAATTAATCAAATGTTAGAGACTGGTATATTTCCCTCTGACCTTAAACTGGCACGTATAACCACTGTTCACAAAGGTGGAGCCGTCAGTGATATAGAAAACTACCGACCGATATCTGTTCTGCCCATCTTGTCCAAAATTTTTGAAAATGTCATTCCTACACGGCTCAAAAATTTTCTCACTAAATACCGCGTTGTGAATGATTCACAATACGGCTTCCAGAAACTTCAATGACGGTGTTATGTCCGCGAGACAACTGGCCGCTTTCACCTCGCACGATGACGACTTAGCAAAGGTGCAAGAAATGGGTGCGCGAAGGATGGCCAAGAAACTTGGGGCCCAAGGACCTGCATTTGCGACCATACTTCAAACGGAAGGCTGATATAACGTGGAGTCATGGGCTTCTATACTGGGGCCATCGCGTAATCATGCCTAACAGCCCAAAAGCGGGAATGTTGCGCCTGCTGCATGATACCCATCAAGGTATTTGCGCCATGAAGCGGCTAGGCCGCTCCCTGCTCTGGTATCCCGGGATTGATAACGAGATTGAGAATATGGTTAAGTCGTGTCCCAGTTGCGTACAAGCAGCGCCTATGCCCCCCAAGAAATCCCCGGTCGCATGGCCAGAAAAGGGGCGAGCGTTGGTCCAGGCTACATATTGACTGCGGGGCCGATCGATGGGCACATGCTACTGATCGTTGTGGATTCACATAGTAAATGGATCGAAGCAGTACCCCACGCCACCATAGAATCCCTGCGCACCTTGTTCGGCACGTTCAGATTGTCGCGGACGCTGGTTTCTGATAATGGCCTGCATTTTACAAGTGTTGAATTTCGGGAGTTTATAAAGCTGAATAACATAACACATCTCCGGACAGCATCGTATCATCCGCAGTCCAACGGACTCGTGGAACGCGCCATGCGAACTGTTAAAGAGTTTTTGAAGAAAAATGTCCACAGGTCTTTGAAAGCACGCTTGTCAAGGATTCTGCACAGGTACCGAAGGACACCGCTGGCCGGGGGCAGTATCCCAGCGAAACTCCTTATGCGCTACGACCTCCGTTCCAGACTGGACAATGAAGTGGCACGACCGGTGCCCCTCGCCCCGCAGTCTCCAGTTGACCGCCACGTTCCTGGTGTGTTGCAGGGGGGGAACCTGTCTGGGTAAAGAACTTCGGGCGAGGCAGGCCATGGATCCCAGCACGAATCGCGTCATCGGACAGCGCTCGCATGGTGAACGCCAACGGTCCAGAGGGTGTTGGATCTGGAGGACAATCCTAATTGCTGTCCCCCAAATTTTGGACCTTGCCGTTGGGTGCGGGAGTTGGCCGAGGTTGAGGAGGACTTTGAGATGAAAACTGGAGGTTTATTTAGATTATTTACAGTGAGAGTACAAAGAAATTAACAGTCATAAAGTCATTACGGGCCGGCAGCAACTCGGACGCTGCGGCCCGTGGCAAGAAGCTCGAAAGAGATGAATGAAGGAATGCTCTGTTGCTGCTCTTGGTCTCTGGATTTTAACCCTTTCGCTGTCTCGAAGTCACGTCACGTTCGGCCAATCGGCGAGCCCGCTCAGGTGGCGTCATTTTCGGCCAATGGTAGGCGCCCATGCGATTGTGTCACACCTGGCGCACAGGGTCGCTCCTTGGGCCCCAATTGTCCAAGGGCTTACTTCTCTCTGCGGTATTGCCTTCCCGGTCTGCAACTGCCTTCACAAAGGCGGATGGGGGGATTGCTGCCAGGGCTTCACGGTGCATTACAGCCGTCTTGCCTCGGGACCCACGTTACCTGGAACAGTGCCAGGTTCTCGCTACACTTTTGGGAAGAGTCAAGCAGTGAATAGCTCCACCTGCGGTGCACGAGGTGGGGGACGCCAACTTGTTTGGACGTGTGGCGCCTCGGGAACGTGGTAGACGTGCTTCTGCGCTCCTTAATGAGCTGTGACGCGATTCGATGTGGTCTGGTGAACTCGAAATAGGCTCAGGAAAAGGTCTCGTATCTAACAAGGGGGAGAACATTCGTCGACACAGCGACCAGATCAAGCCACGAGCGGGGGAGCATGACCTGGACGACGGAGTCTGTGACCCTGAGCGCCAAGAAAGAACCACCAGCCTCCAAGTAGTTGGGACACCAGGACACGGACCAGGAATACGCGAGGCTGCTCTGAGCACCCCGACGCCAGCGCTGCGCCGGTCGGGCCGGACACGAAAATCCCCAGACCGCTATGTACCGTAGGGTGAACGAAATGCTATATCGGGATGATGTCACGCCTGCTTACGGCAACAGTTATCGCCGCTGTTCCTCCTCCTCTCACTCCCTCTCTAAAAGTCTCGTACAACTATATTAACACGCTTCAAAGCAATCAACGTTGTCTTGGCCCAGCCACCGCCGTGTATGGTGCGGATTCTTCATTCATGAACATATGTCTTTAACTGCGTCTCCGCCGACTGGACTAAACCAAAGCTGCACAGTGTTCAGCATCCCATAATCGCCATAGGCCCGCCATGCCACTTATCGCCACGTCGGCTCGCATCATAGACGGTGTACATCGCCAAGAATGAATTCGAGCATGTGCTAGAAACCGGTATTGCTCGTCTCCGCAGCAGCTCCTGGTCCTCCCCCCTTCACATATTGCTTAAAAAGACCGGTGATTGGCGCCCTTGCGGAGATTATCGCGCGCTGAACGCTGCTACGATTCCTGGTCGGTACCCTCTACCGAACATCCAGGACTTCACTGTCGGTCCCCACGATGCCAAGATTTTTTTCCAAGACCGGCCTAGTCAAAGCCTACCATGAAATTCCTATGGCTCCCAAGGACATAGCCAAAATAGCGATCACGACGCCGTTAGGCCTCTGAGTTCCTGCGGGCGCCTTCGGCCTGATGAATGCTGCGCAGACATTTCAGCGTTTCATTAATGTGGTAATCCGTGGACTGCCGTTCGTTTTCGCCTACGTCGATTACATCCTCGTGGCCCTTACCACATTGAATACACACATTGAGCACCTACGGCTTGTCTTCTATCGCCTTCAGTCTCACGGCCTTGTAATCAACTTCGCCAAGTGGGACTTTCGTGCTTCTTCTATCGGCTTCTTCAGCCATCTCCCGAACGACGAAGGCATTAGGCCACTTCCCTCCAAAACCGACGCCATCGCCAACTTTCCTTGCCCCACTTCAATGCGGCAGTTACGACGCTTCCTCGGTTTGGTGAACCTTTACTGACGTTTTATTCCGTCTTGTGCTCCTACAATCAAACTTTTGGAAGCTCTCCTCAACACCACCAAGCTCGCAATACCCTTACCGTGGTCTGAGCCATCAGACAAAGCCTTCACGGAAGATTAAACCGCAGCTGGCGAATGCGACTTTGCCTGTACACTCAGCTCCCGAAGCACCCACTGCCCTCATGGCGGATGCTTCCGGCACTGCTGTCAGCGCAGTGCTTCAGCAGTACATGGCTGGCGTTTCGCACCCACCCGCTTTCTTCTAAAAATATTATCAAAAGCAGAGACAAGGTACAGCGCTTTCGGCCACGAGCTTTTGGCAGCTTACGTATCTGTCAAGCACTTCCACTATACTTCCTCAAAGGCTGCCGTTTCATCCTGTTTACGGACCACAAGCCCCTCATCCATGCTTTCGGCTCTGCGAGAATGACATAACAACTGGCTTACCTCACTGAGTTCTCGGTGCACTTTCAACACGTAAAAGGAGCATTCCACCTTCGGAATGGACCCACGTGTGGGAAGTGCTGAACGCCTGCTTCACCCCTGCCGCGGGTGGGCCCAGCATTGCAATATCTTCGGGATCGGCCGACGTATTGCGAGTTAATGCCTGTTTCACCTTTGCCACGGGTCGGCCCGATATTGCACTATCTTCAGGCCGACCCGCAGTGATATGAAACACTTTGCTTTTCGTTTGAAAACTTTGACTGTCAGCTTTCGCTGCCATTCCGTCTTCACAGAGTAGAATGGTTGTCAATTTTGTTCACTCCTTTTTGATGGCGGTAGTTATCGGCATCTCCTGGGGTGTGGAGGCCAGTTTTGTCATCATTTCGGGGCCCGCGTGAATAGCAAAAGATGAATTCAGTTGTCACCATCTATTGCAGCAGGCAGGGCGTAGTTTATTCTTTTAATTATAATATTTTATTTTATTTATAATGTTCAACACAATTTTTTATGTCACCATCTATTCAACGATCACGCGCATCCCTGTTGCTTCGTTAGTTCAACCTTCTTTGTTTGGACTGATCCAGGGGCCAGAAAAGGGATTCGGTTCATAGTCGGCATGGTCTGTATGCTCGTGGAACGAGTTGTGGTCGGAGAAAACGCCAGTTGCGTTTAACTTTTCCTCTTGCTTCATTATTTCCTCGAGTGACAGCTCGCCACAACACTGGCAGATCCTCGGAACCATATATCCGCGATATGGGTTAGATAAGATGGAAAATAAAATATTGCGAAACTTCGTCGATCATCAGACCCTCCAATAACCCTTAAACCCATAAGCAATATGACTGTCACCTGTTACCTCGTCTGGTTTTTCCCTTATTGTACATCACTTTTCATGCAAAATTGGCAACTGGAAAGAAGAGTCGCAAGGAGATGAGAAATTAAGCGATGTACTAAGCGAGAAAGCCAAGGCAACAGCTAAACAGGGAGGAAAAGCAAAAATTGTTTGTGAAAATATTTATGGATCAACATTTCTTTATTTAAAAAGAAGTAGAGAAAATGCCGCCGGAACTGGAGAATAATTCCGTGTGTTTTGAATGACGCTTCTACAGTTATCACCCGAGCCGCCTGACGTAGCCACTTCCCTGCTGTGCTAACGAGGGGGGGGGGGGGGGGGGGGGGAGGTTTTTACCTTCCGCGGTGGGCGCAGTACGTCTAGAACCGCAGCGTCCTGTGCTCTACGTGGTTGTACGGGACTGGTGATCACGCATCGTTACGCAACTTCCCAAATAAGAACACGAGTTGGTTTTGCTACTTGGTAGAGTAGTAAACGAGGGATGCAAATATACATTTCTCTAAAATTCTTCCAGAGCTAATTCAAAACACGTTACTAGAAATCTTTATTTTGCACTTTCGGTTGGTAACTTGTTCTTGGCAAGATTCTTCCTGCGCATCTTTCATACGCGAGTCCATTTGATGTGGTACTTTGTTTGCCAAGTAAAGAATAGGTGTATGTCACATGCGTACCAGTGAGATACACGTTATTTTAATTCTCTTTTGCGGCTTTATTCGTCTTTATGGCAAATGGTGGGCATTATTCACATTTGTACTAGTAAAGTACCCTCCACCTCATTTGCATAGAAAAGTTACCTTGGGTTGCCCCCCCCCGAAATAAAATCCTGCGTACGTGCCTGAGCTTGGGCCATACGTACACATTCGGGGTCGTGGTACCGTGGTGGTCGTTGCATCGTAGTCATTCCAGGGTCCCCCCCACCGTGGTGTCGCCGTCACACTGTCGTTTTATCATTGTTATCACTTCAGTAACGTCATCCCATTGTCGTCATACCGACTTCACCTTTCCATCGACGACAAAATTTCTTCGTAGTAATTCAATCGTGATTATGCTGTCATCGTCAGACAGTCGCTATCGCACATCCATTGTCAGACGATCGTCGTAATGCCGTCTATATCGTGCCATTATCGTCAGGGGCTTAGCCAGGGGGGAGGCGGCTTATGCGGCTTCAGCTCCCCCCCCCCCCCCCCCCCGCGGAAATTTTTTCGTGCTGTCATGCGCCGCCGACCAAAACAACTCCCGGCGCCGGAAATCATGCTCGATTTTGTCTAGAATGTCCTTTGCACGCTCGAAAAGACATTTTAGCGCGAACATTGCGAAATCGGGCTGGATTTCGCGGCAACGCCCAAACATCGGGAGTCCCATATTGTAATGCAAGGCGCCCCACCGAGCACAAAGTTTCAAGGGCGCTTTCATGGCGAGCGGGCTCGTCGCGGCATCTCGCGGAGGCCGTGGAACCTACGGAGCGCTTGGATTTCAATTCTGAAACTTTATGGGTATAAAGTTCTCAAAACCTTTTGATGCGAAAATTGCATTGACATTTCCAAAGTCGTGCTTTAGATTTTCAATTCCGGAACCTTATGGGTTTAATGTTCTTATAAACATTTGACGTCAAAGGTGCATTGACGTTTGGAGTCGTACATCGGACCATACAACTAGACAAGCCAAATTAACACACTATCAGACAAGTTGACAAAGCACGCAGCGAGGTCCGATGATGCGAAGCGCTGTGGTGGTTCATTTGTGCTGTCATGTCACAGAAAAACAATATCAATAACTTTTTTTTTCACGTGCACCAAAGCATCCATGTCAAGACACTAACGCCAGCAAAGGTAACTAAGTTCTTATTTATTGTTCTACTTAGACTTTTATTCACGAGGACACATTGAGCCTCTTTTTCTTTTTTGCTCTCGCTACCCGCGGGCTGCCGATCCAGCCAGAGCGCATGCGTTTTTCTCGTACTACATCGACCACCACGCGGCGCACTTCGATACGCGTTCGTTTTTCTCTGGTCGACTGGATTTTCGCCTGTCAGAGTTTTGGACGCTTTCTGGCTAGCACACGAGTAAAAGAAACAATGGTCGCTCGCCGCCGTCACTCTGCGGACCAGACGGATTGCAGCGCGTTTGCTTGAGCTCAACCTCTCCGGAAAATTTCGTCTCGCCGTTGTAGGATACCGAGCAGTATGCGTATGGTTCTCTGTGGACCAAGTGTCTCACGTTTTCTTCGATATTCCTTCGGTAGCCACACTAGGTGCCCAAAGTAGGTATTCGACTGTAGCCAACATGCTTTCCTTTGCATTATTTCATTTCGGCGCCCTCCGCCCCACAAAAGAAAAAAAAAAGACATTATTGCGGCGCAGCGAATTGTCGCATGGTGAAAGTTCGATTTTGTAACTTCTCTTGCGGAAAGTAATGGGCCACGGGACACTTCAGTTGCCGGATACTCTAATAATTGCGATAGCAGCTATATGGAGACTCCAGCCGCATTCCTGCTGTCGCAGTCGCCTACACGATCCGTATAAATAAAGTCCAAGGGCGATAACATCGTGACCGCGAGCCGCATGCTGTATGTGCGAGTGAAAGCGTAAGGGGGGGGGAGGCGGCATGGGTGAGCTGATGATGGTGGCTCAGTCTTGAGTGCGCAAGGGAGAAAAGCGGGCGATGCATCGGCGGAGTGGAGGGAGGGAGGGGGGTGTGTGATCTATGAATCTCTGGTTGCGCAACATGTTTACTTGCCTTGTTTGACGCATCATATATAGTGACTTTTTCTTAGATATGTAGATTTATTGGAGACTTATACGTATATTTAAATATCTTGTTGCGAGGTTTTGTGTATATGCGCAGCGTACTTTGTTTCCAGTTACACTTTTTTGCCCTTTATCAAGCTGTATCTTCACATTTGTATATATTCCTTTGTATCTTCGCATTTCTAATGTACGAAGGCGAGTCAAATTAAAGTGAGCCAACCCACCCAACGCAATAATGGTTTGGTTCATTATTTGCGAGGCATCCGCATAGCACATAGGCATCTCATTTACATACGTGACATGCAGGGGTGAGGATAAATGTTCTTTAATGCTTTCATACACTGGGTTGAGCAAGTTTGCGTGACATAATGGACACTCCTAAAGTTGAACAGCGTGGTGTGGTGAGGTTTTTGACAGCTGAGGATGTTTCCCAAAAAGAAATTAGTCGCCCTTATGGCTGCCGTGTGCCTTGAACATTGCATTTCATAGGCCACTGTGAAGCGTTGGAACAAACGGTTCGATGAAGGACGTGAAAGTTGCAAAGACGATCCATGGCCGGGCCATACCCACCGTGCAATCACCCCCAACACAATTGCAAAAGCTGATTAGACAAGAACGGAGGATAAGCATCGATGAATTCGCAGGGCGTGTTCACGGTTCGGGTATCACCATATTTCATGACCACCTCGGTTATCGGCTCTTGTGTGCGCAATGGATGCCCAAGATCTTGAACCATCGCCAGAAGACGGAGAAGTTCGGCGCTGCCTTGACTAATCTAATCTGGTATCACGATGAGGGTGACGACTTTTGGTCTGCAATTGTGACCGAGGACCAATCATGGTGCCGCTGCTACTAGCCTGAAACATGACGGCAAAGCTTACAGTGGAAACAGTCGAATTCACCCCGCCCAAAGAAAGCAAAGGCCATCATTTCCGCCGCAAAGGTGTTGTTGACCTTTTTTTTCGATCATCAGGGGCCATTATTGATCTAATTTGCTAAACCTGGAGAGATTATCAATTGTTTCCGATATTGTGAAACGTCGGATCGCCTGCGTGTCGCAATCAAGAACAAACTACGTGGAAAATTGAGCAATGGTATCATCTTGGTTCACGACATTGCCCGCCCCCACGTCGCTGATGTGGTTAATACAAAACTGGCAAAGTTCAAGTAGGAAACGCTGCAACATCTGCCATACAGCCCAGACCTGTCGCCTCGCGACTCCCACATTTGGGAGCATTTGAAAAACTGTTCCAGGGAACCAGATTCGTGTCGGACGATGACGTAGAGTCAGTTACAGATTTTTGAAGCAGCAACCCAAGGAGTTTTATGAGACGGGAATTACGCGACTCCTTAGTCAGTGGGACAAATGTCTAAATGCTCATGGAGACTACTTTTAAAAGAAGTACCCCGTTTGTCATATATTCGTATTGGCTCACTTTCATTTGACTCATCATCATCATCATCATCATCATCATCATCATCATCATCAACAACCTGGTTACGCCCACTGCAGGGCAAAGGCCTCTCCCATACTTCTCCAACTACCCCGGTCATGTACTAATCGTGGCCATGTTGTTCCTGCAAACTTCTTAATCTCATCCGCCCACCTAACTTTCTGCCGCCCTCTGCTACGCTTTCCTTCCCTTGGAATTCATTCCGTAACTCTTAATGACCATCGGTTATCTTCCCTCCTCATTACGTGTCCTGCCCATGCCCATTTCTTTTTCTTGATTTCAACTAAGATGTCATTAACCCGCGTTTGTTCCCTCACCCAATCTGCTCTTTTCTCATTCCTTAACGTTACACCTATCATTCTTCTTTCCATGGCTCGTTGCGTCATCCTCAATTTCAGCAGAACCCTTTTCGTCAGCCTCCAGGTTTCTGCCCCATACGTGAGTACTGGTAAGACACAGCTGTTATACACTTTTCTCTTGAGGGATAGTGGCAACCTACTGTTCATGATTTCAGAATGCCTGCCAAACGCTCCCCAGCCCATTCTTATTCTTCTGGTTATTTAGGTCTCATGATCCAGATCCGTGGTCACTACCTGCCCTAAGTAGATGTATTCCCTTACCACTTCCTGTGTCTCGCGACCGATCGTAAACTGCTGTTCTCTCCCGAGACTGTTAAACATTAGTTTTCTGCAGATTAATTTTTAGACCCACTCTTCTGCTTTGCCTCTCCAGGTCAGTGAGCATGCATTGCAAATTGTCCCCCGAGTTACTAAGCAAGGCAATATAATCAGCGAATCGCAAGTTACTAAGGTATTCTCCATTACCTCTTAGCCCCAATTCTCCCCAATCCAGGTCTCTGAATACCTCCTGTAAGCACGCTGTGAATAGCATTGGAGAGATCGTATCTCCCTGCCTGACGGCTTTCTTTATTGGGATTTTGTTGCTTTCTTTATGGAGGACTACGGTGGCTGTGGAGCCGCTATAGATATCTTTCAGTATTTTTACATACGGCTTGTATACACCCTGATTCCGTAATGCCTGCATGACTACTGAGGTTTTGACTGAATCAAACGCTTTCTCGTAATCAATGAAAGCTATATATAACGGTTCGTTATATTCCGCACATTTTTCTATCACCTGATTGATAGTGTGAATATGGTCTATTGTTGAGTAGCCTTTACGAAGTCCTGCCTGGTCCTTTGGTTGACAGAAGTCTAAGGTGTTCCTGATTCTATTTGCGATTAGCTTAGTAAATACTTTGTAGGCAACGGACAGTGTTCCTGACAGCATGTTCAATTCTATCCATATTATACTTCCTTATGTCAGCTGTCTTACGCTTGTTGATTAACTTCGAAAGTTCTGCCAGTTCTCTTCTAGCTGTAGGGTTAGAGGCTTTCATACATTGGCGTTTCTTGATCAGATCTTCCGTCTCCTGCGATAGCTTACTGGTATCCTGTCTAACGGAGTTGCCACCGACTTCTATTGCAGACTCCTTAATGATACCCATAAGATTGTCGTTAATTGCTTCAACACTAAGGTCCTCTTCCTGTGTTAAAGCCGAATACCTGTTCTGTAGCTTGATCCGGAATTCCTCTATTTTCCCTCTTACCGCTAACTCATTGATCGGCTTCTTATGTGCCAGTTTCTTCCGTTCCCTCCTCAAGTCTAGGCTAATTCGAGTTCTTACCATCCTATGGTCACTGCAGCGCACCTTGCCGAGCACGTCCACATATTGTATGATGCCAGGGTTAGCGCAGAATATGAAATCTATTTCATTTCTAGTCTCGCCATTCGGGCTCCTCCACGTCCACTTTCGGCTATCCCGCTTGCGGAAGAAGGTATTCATTATCCGCATATTATTCTGTTCCGCAATGTCTACTAATAACTCTCCCCTACTATTCCTAGTGCCTATGCCATATTCCCCCACTGACTTGTCTCCAGCCTGCTTCTTGCCTACCATGGCATTGAAGTCGCCCATTACTATAGCGTACTTTGTTTTGACCTTACCCATCGCCGATTCCACGTTTTCATCGAAGCTTTTGACTTCCTGGTCATCATGACTGGATGTAGGGGCGTAGACCTGTACGACCTTCAATTTGTACCTCTTATTAAGTTTCACAGCAAGACCTGCCACCCTCTCGTTGATGCTATAGAATTCCTGTATGTTACCAGCTATGTTCTTATTAATCAGGAATCCGACTCCTATAGTTCTCTTCTCTCCACTAAGCCCCGGTAGCACAGGACGTGCCTGCTCTGTAGCACTGTATGTGCTTCTTTTGTCCTGCTAACCTCACTGACCCCTATTATATCCCATTTACTGACCGCTAATTCCTCCAGTAGCACTGCTAGACTCGCCTTACTAAATAACGTTCTAGCGTTAAAGATTGCCAGGTTCAGATTCCAATTGCGGCCTGTCCGGAACCAGGGATTCTTAGCACCCTCTGCTGCGTCACAGGTCTGACCGCCGCCGTGGTCAGTTGCTTTGCAGCTGCTGGGGGCTGAGGGGCCGGGGTTGGATTGTTGTATTCATATAGGAGGTTGTGGCCAAGTACTGCACCAGGGTGGCTAATCCTGCTCTGGTGAGGGAGTGCGTTACCGGTTCTGGTCACCGGGATCAGGCCGCACTCCAGGCCTGTTTATGCAATTTTATCAACACGCGGATTTTTTTTTAATCCGGTGGAAAATTGCGCGGCACCGGGATTCTAACCAGGGTCCTCTTGTACGCGAGGCGGGTGCTCTACCTCTACGCCACCGCTGCACCATTTGATTTGCCGTCGTATATTTTGCAGAACTCCTGCTTTTTATATTTTCTCTGTTGCGACTGTAATTTCGGAGCAATTACTCGCAATACACGACTGGTTACGGCTGCTCCTGCGCAGTACATTGGAACGAAGGACAGCGTCATTGAGATTTTTCCCTGATCGTTGCATATGTACAAAAATGTAAACAAGGTTCTTGAATGACAGAGAGAGAGAGAGAGAGACATGCAAATGAGAGAAAGGCTGGGAGTCTAACAAATTTTCATTAAAATTTTCTCATGCACTTGTACATTTCACGGCCTTTAGATTTTTCATAGCGGCATGCACTGCTTTGCTGGTTTCAAACTGATATAGTTGTGCAGTTCGTGTGCCATTTGCTTCAGTTTATAAATATACAGAAACTATGGAAGCATTGATATCAGTTACTTCGGGCACAATTTTGAGACATAGGAATATATTGTTTTACGAATTCTTGAATTCGTTTGCAGTATCTTTGGCAATGGCAACGCAGTTATTATTAATATTTAATGTATTTGATCCCTCGACTATTTCTATAAGGAGGAGGCCGAGCTGCAAAGTGAGCTCCCCCCTGAACGAAATTTCTGGCTACGCCACTGATCATTATCATTCCAGCTTCGCCATCTTACTCGCCTCATGCCGTCCTCCTCACGCCACCATCTTCATACAGGTTTCGTCATACAGTCATCGTCGCGCCATTGTCATCATGCCTTTGTCATGCCATCATCGTCGCCGCGTCGTCGTCATGCATTTGTTGGCATAGGTCGTCGGCATGCTGTCGAGGTCGTTCCGTCGTCATCATTATAACTTCTACATCCGCCTGTCGTCACGCCTTCGTTGTCATACCGTTGTCGTCCTGCCATTGTTGTCATATCACCTTCGACGATCCATCGGCGACATTCCGTGTTCGTCATTATATCGCAATCATGTTGAAGTGATTCAATCGTGATTATGCCACCGTCGTCTTGCCATCGTCGTCACACAGACGCTACCATGCAGCCCTTTTCATACCGCCGTCGTCATGCGTCTGGTCATGCCATCGTCATCATTGCCGCTTCTTCGTCCGGTTGTCGTCATACCGTCCTCGTCGGGTGGTCGTCGTTATACCATCATCACAATTTAAGAATCGACATCTTATTGTCGTCATGTCGCCATCGTTATACGCCTTCGTCATTCAATCGTCACTGCGTCAGCGTCATACAGTCGTCGCCATGCCTCCACGCTCGCGGGCGGCCTTGGCGAGCGACGACCACAGCAAAGTGCGACGACGCGGAGTATGCGCCATGTAGCCGAATCAACGCAGGCCTCCGAATTGCCACTGCACACGTTCAATATACATGACTTCAGGAATGGTGTGGTCGCTACATTGCTCGATTGCTAATCCCATTACAGTCGGCAGCCATCGTGAGACGAGTTCTGCCGTAATTTTATAACTTACGTTGATTTCTTTACTCCTAACCAACACGGATTCCGGCAAGGCTTTCCTTGCGAAACTCAATTAACCTTTTTCAATTTACGATATCTTTTCCAGTCTAGTCACGTGTGCTGTAGGACTTTCAGGGAAGAAACGTGAGTAAGCGTAAATGAAAAGTTTGCCTACAACGCAAGTACGCGTTCTGTTTAGTGACCACAAGGCTAGTGCGCTTGTGATTACGTACTTGTGAGGTTGACCAGATTGTTCAGTCGCACCAATACGTGCGATAAGTACGCCACTGCGATAGATTGGAAACATGCTGTTCGTGTAGTTAGGCCACTTAAGTTATGTTCGGCTGTTTTCATTTGTTGTTTGCAACGTCAACGACCATTTGTTTTGCTACAACAATAGTACTCTGGTCTTGTCGGCATTCGGGGAGAAATGGATAGCGGTTTGGAAGGGTGGTTGGAACTGCTTTGTCAAAATTGGGAAATAAAAGATCGGGGTTGATTTTGACTCCGTAATAGCCTGGCGAGTCAGGGGTGAAGAGCCTGCGCTTACGCGTGGTGCAGCGCTGTGTTGTTTTGTTTGTTTGACGTATGTTCTCCAGGGCCCAGGATCCCGAAATTCGTCAAACGAGGCTCGACACCATTACCCTGCAGGTTCTTTCAGCGTTCCTCATGGCCAGCGAATTGAGTTCACCGGCCATTCAGAACATCCGGGGCGAGGACGAGCTGTTAGATATGGGGCCGTTTCCTGAGCCCCCTTCGAGTTCCCCAGACCACATCGAATCGCACCACAGCTAATTGAGCAGCGCAGAGGCGCGCACGGGCAAACAAGTTGAGGGCCCCCACTTCGTACGCCGCCGGTTGGGCTATTCAATGCTTGACTCTGCTAAAAAGCGAAGGGATAGCCCGGCATTGTTGCAAGTAAATTGGGTCCCGAAGCAAGACGGCTGTAATGCGCCGTGAAAACCTGACGGCTGGAATGCACCGTGACAACAAGACGGCTGTAATGCACCGTGACAACAAGACGGCTGTGATGTACCAGGAAGGCCTGGCAGCGTCTCACCGGCCGCCTTTGAAGAGAGCATTGCACCACAGCAAGGCAAGACCGCGGGGAGCCGCCGGGTGTGACACCACCGCACGCGTGCCTACCATTGGCCGAAGGTGGCGTCATCTGAGCGGGCTCTCCTATTGGCCGAACATGACGCGCCTTCCAGAGATCGAAGGGCTTAAAAGACGCAGACCGAGAGCATCCCAAAGAATACCAGAGCATCCCCGATTCACCTCTCTCGAACTGCTTGCCGCGGGCCGCAGCGTCCGAGTTGCTGCCGGCCCGTAATGACTGTACGACTGTTCATTGACGTCTCACTGTAAATAATGTAAAATAAACCTCCCAAGTGTTTTCATCGCAAAGTCCGTCCCCAACTCCTACAACTGGCGCCAGCAGTGGGATTTCCTCCAACTCCTACACCGCAAAGAAAGCAAAGGCCGTCATTTCCGCCGGGAAGGTGTTGTTTACTATTTTTTTTCGATCGTCAGGGACCACAACTGATAGAATTTTCTAAAGCCAAAGACACTATCAATTGTTTCCAATATTGTGAAACGCCGGATCGGCTGCGTGTCGCAATGAAGAACAAACAACGTGGAAAATTGACGAATGGGGTCATATTGCTCCACCTGGCTATGGTGTTGGGCTGCTGAGCACGAGGTCGCGGAATCGAATCCCAGCCACGGCAGCCGCATTTCGATGGGGGCGAAATGCGAAAACACCCGTATACTTAGATTTAGGTGCACGTTAAAGAACCCTCGGGGGTCAAAATTTCCGGAGTCTTCCACTACGTTGTGCCTCATAATCAGAAAGTGGTTTTGACACGCAAAACCCCATAATATAATTTTTAATTCTTCCACAATGCCCGTCCCCACGTCGCTGATGTGGTTAATACAAAACTAGCAAAGTTCAAGTGGGAAACGCTGCAACATTCGCCATACAGCTAAGACCTGTCGCCTCGCGACTTCCACATTTTGGGGCAAAGGAAAAAAAAAAAAAACAGCTTAAGGGGAAAATATTCGTGTCGGACGATGACGTGAAAGAGTCAGTTGCAGATTTGTTGAAGCAGCAACCTAAGGAGTTTTATGATACGGGAATCACCCGACTCATTAGTAGATGGGATAAATAAATGTCTAAATGCTCATGGCGACTACCTTAAATTAAGTGCCCCGTTTCTCATATATTTGCACTGGCTCACTTTCATTTGACTCACCCTCATATATCTTGCAGAACGGCTTTATATAGGTGCTCTCTGTTGGGACAATAATTTCGGTGTAATTACTCACGATACACGACCGGTGACAGCTGATCCTGCGTAAAACATTGGAATAAATGACAGCGTCATTGAGATTTTTCACTTGCCGTTGCATATGTACAAAAATGTAAATAAGGTTGTTGAATGACAAAATTTAATTAACATATTTGTCCTCAACTTGTTCATATCAGTGGCATGCACTGCTTTGCTGGTTTCGAACTGATATAGTTCTAGGATCGTGTGATATTTTCTTTACTTATTAAATAGACAAAAACATGGAAGCATTGATATCAGTTATTTTGAGCACAATTCCCAGCCCATACGAGTATATCTTTTTATTAAAAAATACATCTCTTAGTTGTTTTGACAGTGCATTGTTCAAAAATTCGTTTGCAGCATCTTTGGCAGTGGCAATACAGTTATTCATGTATTTGATCTCTCGACAAATTGTTTAAGAGGAAGCTCTAGCTCGGGCCCAACTCCGACGCGGCCTATTCAAATAAACGTAAAACGCAGAAACGCTTTTCTGAGATAACTCCTGGATTACTTTTAATGGAATTTGTTGAATTTGAGAAAGTTAACTTCTAGTATCTGTTGGAAGCGGAAGTTCGATTTAGGGCCTGAATTTTGTTTAAATTATTTGGAAAAATTTGAAAGTGCGAAAAAAATAGAAGCACGACGTTTAAAAACTAAAAGCCCTTCATCAAAAACAAATATCGCGGTTCTTCAAACGGCATCTGTTATAAGAGTCAAAGCGGACAAATTTGGTATGTCAATTTGTGTCTTACGTGAATTAGTTACGTGGTGAACAAGGGTTCTGCAAAAGCCGTATTTCGATACTGTTTAATTGTTTGAGATTCATTTGTAACATATCAACTTTGTCCGCTGTAGATGTACTATTAGATGCGATTCACAGAATTGTGATATTATTTTTCATTGCTGAGTTACAGAGATTTAAATGTGATAGTTTTGTTTTCTGAAAATTTGAGATTTGCGCCAATATTTAATAAAAAATTGACAACCTAAATGAAAAATTCGAAACCAGATGACAGTAGAATTTAAGTTTTTCTTATAAATGCAACAAACCATCAAATTTTGTGCAGTGGTTGCCGAGAAAAACTAATTCACCTTCTACATGTATTAGATAGGAGCATCCGAGATAAAGCTTCCTCTTAAGGAGGAGGCCAAGCTGCAACGTGAGCCCCGCCCGAACGAAATTTCTGGCTACGCCACTGACGGACTCGATTCCAGGGGAAGGGAAGCGTTGCAGGGGGCGGCAGAAAGTTAGGTGGGCTGATGACATTAAGAAGTTTGCAGCGACGACATGGCCACAATCAGTACATGACCGGGGTAGTTGGAGAAGTATGGGAGAGGCCCTGCACTGGGCGTAACCAGGCTGATGATGGTGATGATGGCGGTCTTTTCATGCTGTCATCGTCAGACAGTCGCTATCGTGCATCCGTTGTGAGACGATCGTCGTAATGCCGTCTATGTCGTGCCATCATCGTCATTCCAGCTTCGCCATCTTACTCGCCTCATGCCGTCCTCCTCACGCCATCAACTTCATACAGGTTTCGTCATACAGTCATCGTCGCGCCATTGTCATCATGCCTTTGTCATGCCATCATCGTCGCCGCGTCGTCGTCATGCATTTGTTGGCATAGGTCGTCGGCATGCTGTCGAGGTCGTTCCGTCGTCATCATTATAACTTCTACATCCGCCTGTCGTCACGCCTTCGTTGTCATACCGTTGTCGTCCTGCCATCGTTGTCATATCACCTTCGACGATCTATCGGCGACATTCCGTGTTCGTCATTATATCGCAATCATGTTGAAGTGATTCAATCGTGATTATGCCACCGTCGTCTTGCCATCGTCGTCACACAGACGCTACCATGCAGCCCTTTTCATACCGTCGTCGTCATGCGTCTGGTCATGCCATCGTCATCATTGCCGCTTCTTCGTCCGGTTGTCGTCATACCGTCCTCGTCGGGTGGTCGTCGTTATACCATCATCACAATTTAAGAATCGACATCTTATTGTCGTCATGTCGCCATCGTTATACGCCTTCGTCATTCAATCGTTACTGCGTCAGCGTCATACAGTCGTCGCCATGCCTCCACGCTCGCGGGCGGCCTTGGCGAGCGACGACCACAGCAAAGTGCGACGACGCGGAGTATGCGCCATGTAGCTAGCCGAATCAACGCAGGCCTCCGAATTGCCACTGCACACGTTCAATAAACATGACTTCAGGAATGGTGTGGTCGCTACATTGCTCGATTGCTAATCGCATTACAGTCGGCAGCCATCGTGAGACGAGTTCTGCCGTAATTTTATAACTTACGTTGATTTCTTTACTCCTAACCAACACGGATTCCGGCAAGGCTTTCCTTGCGAAACTCAATTAACCTTTTTCAATTTATGATATCTTTTCCAGTCTAGATAGTAACGTTCGAGTTGATGCCATATGTTTCTTGATTACCAAAAAATAACCTTCGACAAATTACCTCGTCGTCGACTCTTGCTAAAATTATGGGGTCTAAACATACACCTCTTAGTGATAGAATGGATAATAGACTTTCTTATCAATCGCCAACAGTGTGTTTCCGTCAGTGAAGTCAACTCCACATGGTCCCCTGCTGCCTCCGGTGTCCCACAGGGAACGATACTCGGCCCGGTACTTTTCAACTTACATCAATGATCTCCCGATGTGTATCTCTTCAAACATCCATATATTCGTTGGTGATGTTGTCATTTATCGTTCTATCACTAATTCCACCGATGAACTAACCCTTCGGTGCGATCTAACAAACGTTAGCATACGTTGTCAAACATGGCTCATAGCGCTTAATGTTCAGAAAACATCCGTATAATCTTTTAATAAACGACAAGAGTATCAAACTCATACGAGCATGCTTAAGAGCACAGTTATTTATTCAGTAAATTCCCTCAAATATTTAGGACTTCACATCACCCGTGATATCACGTGGTCATCTCACGTCACACGGATATATATGGGTTATTCCATCACAATGTACTAGGCGTTTTTTTCGACTGTCTCCAATTCTGCAGAAAAAAATCAGGCTAATTTAAATCAATGTGGGAAGTAATTTTTCAAGATATTTTTTCTGAAAAAGAATTCTTATGCTGTGAGGGCTCTTAGAAGATTGCGCAGACAAATGAAACTATGTCGGGCACAAAAATTTCTACAAAATTATTGCTTTGACCTATTACTGCGAAATTTTTTTTCATATATTCTGCAGACGGTACTCTTTAATGGCTACTGTTGTTTATTACTTTTCGCGGTAATTTACATTGCCTTTAGCCATGAGAAATAGTTTACAATTAACGCCTGTTTAATATTTCTTAGAGAAAGAAAATGAATTGTTCCATGAGGAATATATTCATAATATGGGTTTGGTATGGTTATATACTTGATAACTAAATAGTCTGGGATGAAATAAAACCTCCACTTTCAGTCGAAATAATTACAACGTTGGAAAAAAATGATGTTCTGGTTCACTTTGTGGCTTAATTTTTACAATGTAGCAGGGGCGTAGCCAGGGAGGGGGCTATGGGGCTTCAGCCCCCCTCCCCCGAAATATTTCGTGCTGTCCATGCCCCGCCGACCAAAGCAACCCCCGGCGCCGGAAATCATTCTGGATTTTGTCTAGAGTGTCTTTTTCACGCTCGAAAAGACATTTCACCGCAAACATTGCGAACTCGGGCTGGATTTCGCGGCAACGCCCATGCACCAGGAGTCACATAACACAAAGATTCCCATCCGAGCACAAAATTTCAAGGGCGTTTTGATGGCGAGCGGGCTCGTCGCGGCATATCGCGGAAGCCGCGGAATCTACGGAGCGCATGGACGTCAATTCTGAAACTTCATGGGTATACAGTTCTCATAAACTTTTGATGTGAAAGGTGCATTGACATTTCCAAAGTTGGGCTTTAGATATTCAATTGCGGAATTTTGTTTGTTTAATGTTGTTTTAAACATTTGACAGCAAATGTTCATTGACTTTTCTAAAATCTTACATCGGAACATGCAACGAGACAAGGCAAATCAGCCCACTATCAGACAAGTTGACAAAGCACGCAGCGAGGTTCAATGAGAAAAAACGTTGTGGTGGTTCATTCGTGCCGTCATGTCACGTAATAAAAAATCCTTTTTTTTTCACCTACGCCAAAGCATCCATGTCAAGACACTAAAGCCAGCCAAGGTAACTACATTCTTATTTATTTTTTCTACTTTGACTTTTATTTGCGAGGACACATTGAGCTTCTTGAAATTTCTTTTTGTTTTTTTTTTGTTCTCGCATCCCTACCCGCGCGGGCTGCCAGAGCCAGCCAGAGCGCATGCGTTTTTCTGGTGTTGCCCCGACCACCGCGCGGCGCACTTCGGTGCGCGTTTGGTTTTCTCTGGCCGAGTGGATTTTAGCCTTCCAGAGTTTTGAAGGCTTTCTGGCTAGCAGACTAGAAAAAGAAACAATGGTCGCTCGCCGCCATCACTGTGGGGACTCGACGGATTGTACTGCATTCGCTTGAGCGCAACCTCTCCGGAAAGTCTTGTCTCGCCGGTGTAGGATACCGAGAAGTATGCGTATGGGCTCTCGGTGGACCAAGCATTTCACGTTTTCTTCGATATTCCCAGGGTAGCCACATTAGGTGCACAAAGTAGGCATTCGATTGTGGCCAACATACTATGCGTTTGTTAATTTCGGTGGCCCCGCCCCTCAAAAGGAAGAAGAAAAAACACATTGTTGCGGCGCAGCGCATTGTCGCATGGTGAAAGTTCGATTTTGTCACTTGTTCTTTTGCGGAAAGTAATGGGCCACGGCACGCTTCAGTTGCCGGATACTCTTATATTATTGCGATAGCAATTAATTATATGGACACTCCAGGCGCACTTCTGCCGTCGCCGTCGCCCTCATGTTTCGGATAAAGTCCAACGGGGATAACATCGTGACATCGCACCACATGGTGTATCTGCGAGGGAAAGCGTGTGTGTGTGTGGGGGGGAGGTTGGAATGGGTGAGCCGACGATGTTGGCTCACTCTTATGTGCGCAAAAGAGAAAAGCGAGGAGCAAGCGCGCCGCCTTCCGTCGCGCGCTATACATCGGGGGAAGTGGAAGAAGGGTGGGCAGGCCTTAGGATTCTGTGATCTGTGAATCTGTGGTTGCGCAACATGTTTATTTGCCTTGTTTGACACATTATAACAGTGGCTTTTTGCTTAGATACGTAGATTTATTGGATACTTATACGTATATTTAAATATCTTGTTGCGAGGTTTTGTGTATACGTGCAGTGAGCTTTGTTTCCAGTGACACTTTCTTGCCCTTTATCAAGCTATAGCTTCGCATTTGTATATTCCATTGTATCTTCACATTTCTAATGTACGAGGGCGAGTCAAATGAAAGTGAGCCAACCCACCCCGCGCACTAATGATTCGGTGGATTATCTGCGAGGGATGCGCGTAGCACACAAGCGTCTCTCATTTACAAAAGTGACATGCAGGTGTGAGGATAAATGTTCTGTAATGCTCTCATACACTTGGTTGAACATGGTTGTGTGACGTAAGGGACGCTGCAGAAGTTGAGAAGAGTGGTGCTGTAAGGTTTTTGACAGCTGAAGGTGTTTCCTTAAAAGAAATTAGTTGCCGTAGGGCTGCCGTGTACGTTGAACATTGCATTTCATTGGCCACTGTGAAGCGTTGGAGCAAACAGCTCAACAAAGGACGTGAAAGTTGCAAAGACGATCCAAGACCGGGCCAAAGCCACCATGCAATCACCCCCAACACAATCGCAAAGGTTGATGAGCTGATTAGACAAGAACGGATGATAAGCATCGGTAAACTGGCAGAGCGTACATCAGCCACGCTTTTGTTTACATCACAATTCATGAACATCTCGGTTATCGGCTCTTGTGTGCGCAATGGATGCCCAAGATTTTGAACCACCACCAGAAAAAGGTTCTGCGCTGCCTTGACTCATCTGATCCGGTATCACAATGAAGGTGACGACTTCTTTTATGCAATTGGGATCGGGGATGAACCATAGTGTCACTACTACGAGCCCGAAACACGATGGCAAAGCTTACAGTGGAACTATTCGAATTCACCAGCTCCAAAGAAAGCAAAACCGTCATTTGCGCCGGAAAGGTGTTGTTGACTTTCTTTTTTTTCGATCGTCAGGGGCCATTACTGATAAAATTTGCTGAAGCCGGAGAGACTATCAATCGTTTCCGATATTGTGGAACGCTGGATCGTCTGCGTGTCGCAATCAAGAACAAACGACGTTGAAAAGTGTCGAATGGGGTCATCTCGATGATAAGCACGACCCGCTGTGGTTGCACAGTCGCTATGGTGTTGGGCTGTTGAGCACGAGGTCGCGGAATCGAATCCCGGCCATGGCGGCCGGATTTCGATGGGGGCGAAAGGCGAAAACACCCGTGTACTTAGATTTAGGTGCACGTTAAAGAACCCCATGTGGTCGAAATTTCCGGAGTCCTCCACTACGGCGTGCCTCATAATCAAAAAGTGGTTTTGGCTCGCAAAACCCCATAATTAATTTTTAATTGTTTCACTGCAATGCTTGTCCCCACGTCGCTGAAGTGGTAATACAAAACTGGCAAAGTTCAAGTGGGAAACGCTGCAACATGCCCCATACAGCTGAGACCTGTCGCCTTGCGACTTCCACATTTTGGGACAAATGAAAAACAACTCAAGCGAAACAGATTCGTGTCAAACGATGACGTGAAAGAGTCAGTTGCAGATTTTTTGAAGCAGCAACCCAAGGAGTTTTATGAGACGGGAATCACCCGACTCGTTAGTGAATGGGACAAATGTCTCAATGCTCATGGAGACTACATTTAAATAAGGTACCCGTTTGTGATATATTCGCGTTGCCTTACTTTCATTTGACTCGCCCTCGTATATGTTGCAGAACGGCTTTATATACGCGCTCTTTGTTGGAACAATAATTTCGGTGCAATTACTCACGATACATGACCGGTGGCAGCTGCTACTGCGTAATACATTGGAACAAATGACAGCGTCATAGAGATTTTTCCCTGGCCGTTGCATATGTACAAAAATGTAAACAAGGTTCTTGAAAGTTTCATTAACATATTTGTCCTCAACTTGTTCATTTCATGACCTCTATATTTTTCATATCAGCGGCATGAACTGCTTTGCTGGTTTCGAACTGATATAGGTCTAAAGATTGGGTGATATTTTCTTTACTTATTAAATAGACAAAAACATGGAAGCATTGATATCAGTTATTTTGGGCACAATTTTTGGCACATACGAGTATAACTTTTTATGAAAAAATAAATATATTACTTGTTTTGACAGTGCGTAGCGTTCAAGAAATCGTTTGCAGCATATTTGGCAATGGCAATGCAATTATTATTAATGTATTTGATCCTTTGACAAATTGTTTAAGAGGAAGCTTTAGCTCCTGCCCAACTCCGACGCGGCCTATTGAAATACATGTAAAACGCAGAAACGCGTTTCTGAGATAACGCCTAGGTCGCTTTTAATGAAATTTGTTGCAATTGAGAGGAAGTTAAATTCTAGTATCTATTGGAAGCGGAATATTGATGTAGGGCCTGAATTTTGTTTAAAATATATAGAAAAATTGGAAAGTGCGAAAAAAATAGAAGCACGACGTTTACAAATTAATAGCTCTGCATCAAGAACAGATATTGTGGTTCTTCAAACAGCATCTATAATAAGAGTCAAAGCGGGCAAATTTCTAGTGCACCTAGCGCAAGGAAACAGGCGTCAAAACGTGCGATGTGTGCTTCTTTACGCAGCACGGTGGTGATGATGGTCACATACTGTCCAGTGCGCACTGTAAACGCAGAATCAAGAGCCGGCGATCAACTTCGCTCAGTTCTTTGACACTATTGATGTACTGTCGACACTTCACGTAGATTGTTCTGTGGCGCCCGGTCATTCGGTCCAATAGAACAATGTGGTAATTCAGCGCCTGGAAATAAAGCGTTAAAATACTATTTGCGAGGAACACGTGCCATTGAATTATACGCTGGTGTGTATGTGGCAGAAAGTGTAACTTACAGGAACCATCTGTGTCACGCAAAAGGCTTAAAAATGTTAGTCTTTTACGGGTGCGTTTTCATACGCATGTATATCTACAATGTTTATTTGCGTCCGGTCACAGAGCGGTGTAAAGATCACGCCTTCTCCTGCACAAAAAGTGTGGTAAAGACAGCGTCTACTTTAGCCATGCAGTCAATTCTGAATTCTCAGAAACAGAAGTCGCAGCAGAACTGTCCTCCACGCCGTCGATGGATACATTTTCATCACTCAACAACCATCAGAAAGAGGCTGTAAATGTGGGCGCCTGTTTGCTTCTTTGTCGGCTTCAGATTTCCTCACAAGACTGAAGACCAGTAGCAGCCGATACGGTTGTCGCCCGCTCCTAATGTCCGCTCCTCTCGCCGTCTTGTCGCTTGCCCAACCTCGGTGGTAGGTTTCGTGGTACCGATTTCAATCCCTGTTCCAAGCCCACTTCTGAAACTGCTTCGAGGACGTTCTCGATAGCCACTGGGTCAGTGGCTTTTTTCATTGTTTTTCGCTGACTGAAATGCCACAACTCGCGTTTTCGTTGAATAAATAAGTCACGCTTCCAGTGCCGGTTTTAGGCACGCGCAGTGTTGACGGGCTCATCTGGATTTAATTTCGCCGTTTCTGTGCTAAATGCGGATTATTGTTTATCCGTACTTAGCTACACGCTAACTTCATGCGTATTTCTCGTTCCAAGGTTCATTTTGACACCTGTTTCCTTGTGCCACGTGCACTAGAAGACCTCAAATCGTCTAATTTACGAGACGATAGTCGCGAGCAACCCAGACGCCAAGAACCCTCCACTTCATGTAAATGGGGTTCATAGCGTTTGTCTGCGGGACGCACCTGGCACGTATGTGGACCATGTTGCCCCAAACATCGGTAACATCGTGTCCATACCCGCTCCCACAGAGGTCAGAGTCTTTGCTACAGCTGTCACCACAGAAGAAGCAGTCTGGTGCCAGAACAAAGGAGAAATCGCAGCCGCGAACTTCAGCCACACTTGCTGGAAAGCGTTGTCGTGTGCTACTGCTCCCGCGTGTACTGTTGGAAGCGCCTGCTAGAGGGCCATCAGTAGCGCCTCTATAGGCGGGACACAAGGCGTATACTGTGAATATAGTCCTCATGGAACAATTAGTTTTTCTCTAAAGAATAATAAATCATCGCCCATTGTCGACTATTTCTCAAGTCTAAAGGCAATGTAAGTTACCGCGAAATGTAATAAACAACACGATTCATGAAAGAGTACCATCTGCAGAATATACTGACACAAGATGATTTGAAATTACGCACGCCAGCCGCCTCATGCACCTGCTACCTGCGAAAGATAGCGGCAGTGAAGCGGGCAATACGGGCTCACAAGGCACGTGCGATCGGAGCAACGTGTCATCAGCGCGGGACACGAGAGAAGAAGAGGTGCCGAACTCTTGCGAAAAGACTGTGGACGTTGTAGTGAGACTCTCGCTTAGCTGCTTGTCGGGCACAAGTTCGCCCAACGTAAAGTGATTAAAGTGCCGTCACTCAACTGCGAGTTACAATTCTGGTGGAGGTGCGGGGTATGATTTCACGCCCTTATGGAGTCAGAGAAAGAAGCGCGGACTCACGGCGACTCAGGCCCATCGAATTGTGTTCTGTTCACCAACGCAGCAGTCGTCGCCTACGTGGTGAGCCGCCCGACTTTTCCCTTTGCCGGATTCTATCGGAGCGTCAGCAGCTGCTAATGGAAACGCTACCAAGATAACTCAAATCGCGCCAACTCAAATTGTAGTGAACTCAACAATGACTCCAGAGCCTTTCCATGGCGACACATTTGAAGACACAGAGGACTGGCCGGAACGCTTTGAGCACGTCGCGGAGTTCAATAGATGGAACGGATAGCGCAAGCTACGAAATGTTTACTTCGAGTTAGAGGACAGCTAGAGGACGTGGTTTGAAAACCACGAGGCGACATATAATGACTACAGTATACCGAATTTGCACTTTACTCATCGCTAATTCAACATCTTCATAAAACTTATCTTCTTGCTCATCATCGTGATGGAATGTTGGAGCGTAGGCTACTACATTTAATGTACTCATCTTATTAAGTTTGAAAACGACTACAGCTACACTCTGATAAATCTCATTTCATTTTCATTTTATTACCTTAAAGACCCCTTGCGGGGTATTACATAAGGGGTGGGTGGTACAAAAATACAGGAGGTTGCCCACTATATTATTTTAAGGACAGAATACTCTTTACTTCATCCACGAAGGCAGATGAGGTGGTGATGGCAGCGACGTGGTGGGGAAGGCCGTTCCAGTCTTTGGCTGTACGATGAAAAAATGATGACGTGCAGGTGACAGTGCGCGCGCTAGGGCGAGCAACATTTAGTGGGTGGCCTGTGCACAGCGATATGCGTGAAGGTGGTACAATGTAAGGTGCGTGGCGCAGCGAGCTGGTGAAGAATTTATGGAATAATGATGAGCTCGCGATACGGCGACGGTGCGCTAGTGTGTCCAAACCAGACTCTACTTTTAATGGTGATACGCTGATATCATATGAGTATGTCGAGTGAATGTATCTTACGGCGCGGTTCTGTATGGATTCTAATGCGTTGCTGAGGTAAATCTGGTGAGGATGCCATAAGGGTGATGCGTATTCGAGTTTTGGCTTAACCAGTGTTTTATATGCTAGTAGTTTTACCTGTTGAGGAGCGTTGCGGAGATTGCGTTTCAGAAATCCTAAGGTTTTGTTGGCAGATGATATGATGTTAGTTATATGCGAGCACCAGTTTAAATCATGCGTGATCGTAATGCCTAGGTACTTAATAGAGTTTACAGTGTCGATTGGGATGTCATTAATTGTGTAGATAAAGTCATGCCGATTACGGCTGCGGGAAATTGACATAGATTTACATTTATTATTGTTTAGTGCCATTAACCATTGATCACACCAGGCTGTAATGTTGTTCAGGTCATCTTGAAGATAAATGCAGTCATTACTATTAGTGATAGTTCGATAGACAACGCAATCATCAGCGAACATACGAATCTGAGAGGAAACGTGCAATGGAAGATCGTTAATGTATATTAGGAACAGGAGGGGACCTAAGACTGAACCTTGGGGTACGCCTGATGTTACGGGAAGAAATTCTGAGGTAGTATTGTTAACACTGACGGACTGTGATCGGTTATTAATAATAATAATAATAATAATATCCTTTATTTCATGAAAATAGTACACATTAGTCAGGACTTCAGGAATAGTCAGGAATTAAGAAATTCTTTTATCCATGTTTAGGACATTGGGGTGGAAGTTCAAGCGAGAAAGTTTTAATAATAAGCGTTGATGAGCTACTTTATCAAACGCCTTTGCAAAGTCAAGAAGAATTATATCGGTCACAGTGTTAGTATCGAGATTTGAGTTTAGGTCATGAAGAAATGTAGCTAATTGAGTGTCACATGACAGCCCTTTACGGAAGCCATGTTGCGACGGATGAAAGAAGTTATTACTGTCTAGGAAACTCATTACGTGTGAGTATATGACGTGTTCCATTATTTTGCAAGGGATACTAGTTATGGATATTGGACGATAATTTAAGGGTGAATTGCGGTTACCTGATTTGTAGACTGGAACGACCTTGCTCTTTTTCCACTCGTTAGGAAGCGTGCCTGATGATAGTGATTGGGAATACAGCAGGGTTAAATACATGGCAGAGATGCGCTTCGTGTTTTTTAAAAGCTTTGACGTGATATCGTCAACACCAGCTGATGAAGATAATTTATGATGATCAATTAGTGCGGATATTCCATCTGGTGAAAAAATAATATCCGGCATTGGAGCCATGACAGCAACAGTGAAAACAGGAAGAGGCACGTGTGGTTCGGTAGTGAACACGGATGAAAATGCATTGTTAAACAGTTTCGCACAGTCAATATCAGGTAAGATTTCACCATCTTTCGAAATTCTGACACCAGGGGATGACTGGGGATTGATAACCTGCCAAAATTTTTGGGGGTTACTGCTGAGCATGCGGGGTAGGTCAGAATGAAAAAATGAGTGCTTCTGTTGCCGGATAGCTATCAGGTAGGCGCGTTCATATACATAGTATTTTTCCCAGGAGCTAGGGCTTGGCCTCAGTTTAGCGAAGCGAAACAGACGTTTCTTTTTGTTTTCCAGTTTTTTTAGTGCGTTAGTGAACCATGGTTTATTGCGATTAGAGCGAAGTAAGATAGTTGGTATAAACTGCGCAACGAAGTTAGTCATCTTATTTTGGAAGAGTAACCAGTTTTCTTGTATTGAGCGATTTTCAAAACCTAATTCAAATGATTGATAGAATGCGATTAGTTCGCTGTTTATGGTGGTATAATTCCCTTTTTCATACAGGCGGATTGTTTTCTGATCTGAACGACGTACTATAGGTGAAAATGAGAAAACAGCGCGGATTACTTTGTGATTACTTATTTCTCGTAGGTAGCTAATGGAGGACATGCTTTCAGGATGAGTGGTTAGTATGAGGTCTAGTATGTTAGCCGAGCCATGAATTGCACGCGTTGGCTCTGTTATCATCTGGGAGAGGTTAAAATTAAGGTAGATATCTAAGAATTCTCTAGCTCCTGTCGTGCTAGTAAGTGTGCTAGAATAATTTGACCAATTGATATGTGGGTAATTGAAATCCCCAAAGAGCAAGATGCAAGCGTTCGGGAATTTTTTCGTTAGTTGGTTCAAGGTGTTATTCAGATGGCGGGGGAAGTCAGGATTAGTGTTGGGGGGACGATAACAGACGCCAAGAAGTAGTAGCTGCGGATTAGCTAGAATTCGTCAGTGTTGTCCGCTATGATTAGGAATCCTACCCCGTATTGCTTCTTATCTAGCAGACCTCTATTGCAGGGGTCATAGCCGTTATTCAGCCATGTATAAGCCTCACTAGTTCTTGTATTCTTACTAAGGCTGATGATATCTCAAACAATGTCTGATAGACAGTTCTTCAAAGAGTCCTGCTAAGCTAGTCACACTCGACAGAGTTCGGCAATTAAAGGTTGACAGGGTCAGTTTCCATTGGCGGCTTGTCCGGACGCAGAGATTCTTAGCACCCTCTGCTGCGTTACAGGTCAGACCGCCGCCTTGGTCAGGTGCTCCGCAGCTGCTGGGGACTGTGGGACATATGTTTATTGAAGGAATCAATTGGGAGGTAGTGAGCGAATGCGGCACCAGGGAGGCCAATTCCTGTTTTGGGATTGAGTGTCTTTGTTGAAGCTTAGTGAGCCTTCCTAATTAGGTTTTACCTGGATTAGTGTAGCCCCATTTGCTCTCGGCATCCTTTGCCGATGTCAGGCGTCACTCCAAGCCTGTGTGCACTAAAGGAGGTGAATTTCAAGCTCACCATCGTCAAATTAAAAAAAGGAAAAAAGCTTATCGAAGGAATCAAACTTCCGACTATGGAAACCAAGCATTCCATATAACTCAGCCACGTAACCCCGTAGGCAGCGAGGCTACCTTATCGCCGACAAGTACAGCCCAGATGGCCCTACGTGCCTAGAAACTTATTTGATTTATCCGCGATAAATGTGCTCTCCTGATCGCAATGGGTAACTCCGTCATTCAAGTGTCAGTACCGTCACTCAACGGTATGTTACAGTTCTTTGTCTTGCTTCCAAGAGTGCATCGTCCCGATGCTCATACAGAAGGCGGTAGTTTCTAGGCTGTTTGTATGACGCTGTTGACGTCATGGTCATATTCGGAGGTCTCATCTACATGTAGCATTGCATCTAAGGTTGTGGTGACTGTCCTTGCCGAAAACAAGTTGGAAAGGTGTTCTTTAAGTTGTCTCTTGCACAGCGGTATTGTACGCGAACGTTGCGTACGGTAGTATCCCGTCCCATGTTCGGTGCTCCGTGTCCACGTATATTGACAACATATCAGTCAGCGTTCTGTTGAGTCGTTCAGTCAGACCATTTGTGTGCGGATATGGGGTGGTGTTTCGGTGACTGGTGTGCGTCAATGTCATAATGGACTGTGTCAAATGGGCAGTAACTATGGTTCCTCTGTCCGTGATGAGAACTTTAGGAGCGCTGTTCCGTAGTACAGTGACAAAAAATCAGCTACTTCACTGGCCGTCCCCTTGACAAGGGGCCCTGTCTCGGCACATCGAGTTAGGTAGTCAATTGCAACTACGATCCAACGCTTTCCTGATGACGATGTGGGAAAGGGGCCAAGTAATCTTTAAAACTGATGGCAGCGCTAAAAGGACGGACACAAGATGAAAAGACGACACGACGACGAGGAAACGCAGGAGTTTCAGTTTTAAAGAATGCATCACCAACTAGCCCAGCACCAAGTTTTATTGGGGCCAAGTAAGTCCATTCCCACTTGTGCGAATGAAGTTTCCGGTGTCTGTATAGGTTTTAGGAGACCTGCTGGCTTCAATGGTGGTGTTCTACGTCTTTGGCAGTCCCGGCAGGTTCTTACGTAGTGTCGCACAGAATTTATTAACTTTGGCCAGTAATATTTCATGGGGATGAGTGCGAATGTTCTGCTCACTCCTAAATGTCCTGCTGATGGGTCATCGTGGCACGCTTCCAATATCTGCAGTCGTAACTTTGAAGGTACGACGAGCTGAAATGTCTCTGCAGTATGTTCTAAATTTCTTTTGTACAGGACATTATTTCTCAGGACGAACGACGACAAGCTGCGGACAAAAGCTTGTGGAATGTCGACAGGGTGCCCTTCTAGGTAATCAATGAGCAGGGGTAACTCCGCGTCAGATCGCTGATGCTGAGTCATTTGCGATGTTGTCACGGCTCCTAGGAATGGACAATCCTGTCAATTTTCCGTAAGTGTAGATTCCGTTGATTCAGTCGATGCATGTGACAAGCAATCAGCATCACTGTGCTTGTGACCGGACTTGTATACGACCATTATGTCGTGTTCCTGCAGCCGCAGACTCCATCTTGCAAGCCGTCCAGATTGGTCTTTGAGATTCGCCAGCCAACACAACAAATGATGGCTGCTGATAGCTCGAAATGGTCGGCCATATAGGTATGGTCTAAACTTGCTGATGGCCCATATCACGGCGAGGCATTCTTGTTCTGTCACCGAGTAGTTCACTTCAGCCTTCGAAAGTGTTCGACTGGCATACGCAATGACTCGTTCCTCTCCATTTTGCCACTGAATGAGGACGGCACCGAGGTCTCAATTGCTTGCGTCTGTGTGAATATCAGTTTCGGCTTCCTCGTCAAAATGAGCAAGAACTGGGTGGTTCTGAAGACGCTTTCAGGGAAGCGGGGGGGGGGGGGGGGAGGGAGCTCATTGAAAGCATTCTCCTGCTCATTCAACCAGACGAAAGGCATGTTTTCTTTTGTTAGCCGCGTTAGTGGTTAGGCAATCCTTGAAAAAATTTTGACGAAGCATCTGTAGTACGCGCAGAGTCCTGTGTCTTCAAATGTGTCGCCATGGAAAGGCTCTGTAGTCATTGTTGAGTTCACTACAATTTGAGTTGGCGTGATTTGAGTTGTCATTTTGGTAGCGTTTCCATTAGCAGCTGCTGACGCTCCGATATAATCCGGCAAAGTGAAAAACTCGGGAGGCTCACAACGTAGGCGACGACTGCTGCGTTGGTGAACAAGAGTCAATTCGATGGGCCTGAGTCGCCGTGAGTCCGGGCTTCTTTCTCTGACTCGAGAAGGGCGTGAAATCATACCCCGCACCTCCACCAGAATTGTAACGCGCAGTTGAGTGACGGCACTTTAATCACTTTACGTTGGGCGAACGTGTGCCCGACAAGCAGCTAAGCGAGGGTCTCACTACAACGTCCACAGTCTTTTTGCAAGAGTTCGGCACCTCTTCTCTCGTGTCCCGCGCTGATGACACGTTGCTCCGATCGCACGTGCCTTGTGAGCCCGTATTGCCCGCTTCACTGCCGCTATCTTTCGCAGGTAGCAGGTGCATGAGGTGGTTGGCGTGTGTAATTTCAAATCATCTTGTGTCAGTATATTCTGCAGATGGTACTCTTTCATGAATAGTGTTGTTCATTACATTTCGCGGTAACTTACATTGCCTTTAGACTTGAGAAATAGTCGACAATGGGCGAAGATTTAGTGTTTTTAGAGAAAAAACTAATTGGTCCGTGAGGACTATATTGACAGTATAGCTTTGGTATGTGTCTATACTAGATGACAAAAACAATCTCAGGAGACACAGAACCTAAACTTCCGGTTAAAATCATGACAAAGTTGTAAAAAATAACGTTCTGGCGCACTTTGTGGCTTGATTTTCACAATGTAGCGTTCTAAGTGAAAATATGAGCTAATCAGCATTGCATGGTATGATTTCCTGCCAATTTATTTAGAAAGTCTTAAAATAGCAAATTTTGTTTTAAGCGTGAAAAATATTTTTGAACTGCACAATCACAAAGTTGCGCGGAGCATCTCTTTGGTTCGCCTTCACTGCGCAGCACGTCGGTTAGCCTTTTAGCTCGGGTCGTTTCACGTGTTCTCGTTATTTATTTGTGAAAACAAGGTCTTCTTTGGAAACTTCGTATTCGCTTGGGGTTCTTGGCGTCTGGGTTGCTCGCGACTATCGTCTCGTAAATTAGACGATTTGAGGTCTTCTAGTGCACGTAGCACAAGGAAACAGGTGTCAAAATGAACCTTGGAACGAGAAATACGCATGAAGTTAGCGTGTAGCTAAGTACGGATAAACAGTAATCCGTATTTAGCACAGAAACGGCGAAATTAAATCCAGATGAGCCCGTCAACACTGCGCGTGCCTAAAACCGGCACTGGATGCGTGACTTATTTATTCAACGAAAACGCGAGTTGTGGCATTTCAGTCAGCGAAAAACAATGAAAAAGGCCACTGACCAAGTGGCTATCGAGAACGTCCTCGAAGCAGTTTCAGAAGTGGGCTTGGAACAGGGATTGAAACCGGTACCACGAAACCTACCACCGAGGTTGGGCAAGCGACAAGACGGCGAGAGGAGCGGACATTAGGAGCGGACGACAACCGTATCGGCTGCTACTGGTCTTCAGTCTTGTGAGGAAATCTAAAGCCGACAAAGAAGCAAACAGGCGCCCACATTTACAGCCTCTTTCTGATGGTTGTTGAGTGATGAAAATGTATCCATCGATGGCGTGGAGGACAGTTCTGCTGCGACTTCTGTTTCTGAGAATTCAGAATTGACTGCATGGCTAAAGTAGACGCTGTCTTTACCACACTTTTTGTGCAGGAGAAGGCGTGATCTTTACACCGCTCTGTGACCGGACGCAAATAAAAATTGTAGATATACATGCGTATGAAAACGCACCCGTAAAAGACTAACATTTTTAAGCCTTTTGCGTGACACAGATGGTTCCTGTCAGTTACACTTTCTGCCACGTACACACCAGCGTATAATTCAATGGCACGTGTTCCTCGCAAATAGTATTTTAACGCTTTATTTCCAGGCGCTGAATTACCACATTGTTCTATTGGACCGAATGACCGGGCTTCAAAGAACAATCTACGTGAAGTGTCGACAGTACATCAATAGTGTCAAAGAACTGAGCGAAGTTGATCGCCGGCTCTTGATTCTGCGTTTACAGTGCGCACTGGACAGTATGTGACCATCATCACCACCGTGCTGCGTAAAGAAGCACACATCGCACGTTTTGACGCCTGTTTCCTTGCGCTAGGTGCACTAGAAATTTGCCCGCTTTGACTCTTATTATAGATGCTGTTTGAAGAACCACAATATCTGTTCTTGATGCAGAGCTATTAATTTGTAAACGTCGTGCTTCTATTTTTTTCGCACTTTCCAATTTTTTAAAATATTTTAAACAAAATTCAGGCCCTAAATCAATATTCCGCTTCCAATAGATACTAGAATTTAACTTCCTCTCCCAAATGCAACAAATTTCATTAAAAGCGACCTAGGGGTTATCTCAGAAACGCGTTTCTGCGTTTTACATGTATTTCAATAGGCCGCGTCGGAGTTGGGCCGGAGCTAAAGCTTCCTCTTAAACAATTTGTTGAGGGATCAAATACATTAATAATAATTGCATTGCCATTGCCAAAGATGCTGCAAACGATTTCTTGAACGCTACGCACTGTCAAAACAAGTAATATATTTATTTTTTCATAAAAAGTTATACTCGTATGTGCCAAAAATTGTGCCCAAAATAACTGATATCAATGCTTCCATGTTTTTGTCTATTTAATAAGTAAAGAAAATATCACCCAATCTTTAGAACTATATCAGTTCGAAACCAGCAAAGCAGTCCATGCCGCTGATATGAAAAATATAAAGGTCATGAAATGAACAAGTTGAGGACAAATATGTTAATGAAACTTTCAAGAACCTTGTTTCAAGCCTTGATTCAAGAACCTTGTTTACATTTTTGTACATATGCAACGGCCAGGGAAAAATCTCTATGACGCTGTCATTTGTTCCAATGTACTACGCAGTAGCAGCTGCCACCGGTCATGTATCGTGAGTAATTGCACCGAAATTATTGTTCCAACAAAGATCGCGTATATAAAGCCGTTCTGCAACATATACGAGGGCGAGTCAAATGAAAGTAAGGCAACGCGAATATATCACAAACGGGTACCTTATTTAAATGTAGTCTCCATGAGCATTGAGACATTTGCCCGTTCACTAACGAGTCGGGTGATTCCCTCTCATAAAACTCCTTGGGTTGCTGCTTCAAAAAATCTGCAACTGACTCTTTCACGTCATCGTTTGACAAGAATCTGTTTCGCTTGAGTTGTTTTTCATTTGTCCCAAAATGTGGAAGTCGCAAGGCGACAGGTCTCAGCTGTATGGTGCATGTTGCAGCGTTTCCCACTTGAACTTTGCCAGTTTTGTATTACCACATCAGCGACATGGGGACAAGCATTGCAGTGAAACAATTAAAAATTAATTATGGGGTTTTACGTGCCAAAACCACCTTTTGATTATGAGGCACGCCGTAGTGGAGGACTCCGGAAATTTCGACCACATGGGGTTCTTTAACGTGCACCTAAATCTAAGTACACGGGTGTTTTCGCCTTTCGCCCCCATCGAAATCCGGCCGCCATGGCCGGGATTCGATTCCGCGACCTCGTGCTCAACAGCCCAACACCATAGCGACTGTGCAACCACAGCGGGTCGTGCTTATCATCAAGATGACCCCATTCGACACTTTTCAACGTCGTTTGTTCTTGATTGCGACACGCAGACGATCCAGCGTTCCACAATATCGGAAACGATTGATAGTCTCTCCGGCTTCAGCAAATTTTATCAGTAATGGCCCCTGACGATCGAAAAAAAAGAAAGTCAACAACACCTTTCCGGCGCAAATGACGGTTTTGCTTTCTTTGGAGCTGGTGAATTCGAATAGTTCCACTGTAAGCTTTGCCATCGTGTTTCGGGCTCGTAGTAGTGACACTATGGTTCATCCCCGATCCCAATTGCATACAAGAAGTCGTCACCCTCATTGTGATACCGGATCAGATGAGTCAAGGCAGCGCAGAACCTTTTTCTGGTGGTGGTTCAAAATCTTGGGCATCCATTGCGCACACAAGAGCCGATAACCGAGATGTTCATGAATTGTGGTGTGAACAAAAGCGTGGCTGATGTACGCTCTGCCAGTTTACCGATGCTGATCATCCGTTCTTGTCTAATCAGCTCATCAACCTTTGCGATTGTGTTGGGGGTGATTGCATGGTGGCTTTGGCCCGGTCTTGGATCGTCTTTGCAACTTTCACGTCCTTTGTTGAACCGTTTGCTCCAACGCTTCACAGTGGCCAATGAAATGTAATGTTCAACGTACACGGCAGCCCTACGGCAACTAATTTCTTTTAAGGAAACACCTTCAGCTGTCAAAAACCTTACAGCACCACTCTTCTCAACTTCTGCAGCGTCCATTACGTCCCACAACCATGTTCAACCAAGTGTATGAGAGCATTAAAGAACATTTATCCTCACACCTGCATGTCACTTTAGTAAATGAGAGATGCTTGTGTGCTACGCGCATCCCTCACAGATAATCCACCGAATCATTATTGCGCGGGGTGGGTTGCCTCACTTTCATTTGAATCGCCCTCGTACATTAGAAATGTGAAGATACAATGGAATATACAAATGCGAAGATATAGCTTGATAAAGGGCAAAAAAGTGTCACTGGAAACAAAGCTCACTGCACGTATACACAAAACCTCGCAACAAGATATTTAAATATACGTATAAGTATCCAATAAATCTACGTATCTAAGCAAAAAGCCACTGTTATAATGTGTCAAACAAGGCAAATAAGCATGTAGCGCAATCACATATTCACAGAATCCTAGATCCCGCCCCCATTCCATCCACTCCATCCGATGTATCGCGCGCGACGGAAAGCGGCGCGCTTGCTCCCCGCTTTTCTCCTTTGCGCACATAAGAGTGAGCCACCATCGTCGGCTCAGCCATTCCACCCCCACCTCGCCTGTTCTTTCATTCGCACATAGAGCATGCGGCGCGCGGTCACGACGCTATTGCCATGAGACTTCATACGAAACATGAGGGCGACGGCGACAGCAGGAATGCGCCGGAGTCTTCATATAATTGCTATCACAATAATATAATAATAGTATCCGGCAACCGAAGCGTGCCGTGGCCGATTACTTTCCGCAAAAGAAGTAACAAACTGTCACCATGTGACAATTCGCTGCGCCGCAACAATGTATCTTTTTTTTTTCTTTCGTGGGACAGGGGCACCGAAATGAAAAAAAAAACGCGAATGAGAGTATGTTGGCCACAATCCAATGCTTACTTTGGGCACCTAATGTGGCTACCGAATGAATGTTGAAGAAAACGTGAGACGCTTGGTCCACCGAGAACCATACGCACAGTGCTCGGTATTTCACACCGGTGAGACAAGACTTTCCGCGAACACGGTGTAATCCGTCACGTCTTCACAGTGATGGGAGTGAGCGACCATTGCATCTTTTTCTCGTCTGCTAGCCAGAAGGCGTCCAAAACTCTGCCAAGCGAAAATTCACTCGGCCACAGAAAACCACACGCGCACCGAAGTACGCCGCGCGGTGGTCGGGGCAACACAAGAAAAACGCATGCGGGTAGGGTAGCGAGAATTAAAAAAATTAAGAGACTCAATGTGTCCTCACGAATAAAAGTCAAAGTAGAAAAAATAAATATGAACGTAGTTACCCTGGCTGGCTTTAGTGTCTTGACATGGATGCTTCGGAGTAGATGAAAAAAGAATGTTGATATTTTTTTATGCGACATGACGCACAAATGAACCACTACAACGCTTCGTCTCATCGTATCTCGCTGCGTGTTTTGTCAACTTGTCTAATAGTGTGTTGATTTGGCTTGTCTCGTTGTATGTTCCGATCTAAGACTTTAGAAAAGTCAATGCACCTTTGGCGTCAAATGTTTATAACAACGTTAAGCCCACAACGTTCCGGAATCGAAAATCTAAAGCACGACTTTGGAAATATCAATGGACCTTTCGCATCACAAGTTTATTAGAACTTTATACCCACAAAGTGTCAGAATTGAAATCCAAGCGCTCCCGATTCCGCGGCCTCAGCAAGATGCCGCGACGAGCCCGCCCGCCACGCCTTTGGAACATTGTGCTCGGATGGAGTCAATATGGAGTCATCCTTGCGTTACGATATGTGACTCCCGGTGCATGGGCGTTGCTGCGAAATCCAGCCCGATTTCGCAATGTTCGCCCTAAAATGTTTTTTCGAGCGTGAAAAGGACATTCTAGAGAAAACCGAACATGATTTCCGGCGCCGGGGGTTGTTTTGGCCGACGGCGCACGGACAGCACGATAAAATTTCGGGGGGGGGGGGCTTAAGCCCCATAAGACCCCACCCCCGGCTACGCCCCTGCAGTCCGTAACCCTTAACGACCACCGATTATCTTCCCTCCTCATTACATGTTCTGCCCGTGCCCATTTCTTTTTCTTGATTTCAACTAAGATGTCATTAACTCGCGGTTGTTCCCTCACCCAATCTGCTCTTTTCTTATCCCTTAACGTTACACCCATCATTCTTCTTTCCATAGCTCGTTGCGTCGTCCTCAATTTATGGAGAACCCTTTTCGTAAGCCTCCAGGTTTCTGCGCCGTAGGTGCGTACTGGTAACACACAGCTATTATACGCTGTTCTCTTGAGGGATAATGGCAGCCTACTGTTCATGATCTGAGAATGCCTGCCAAACGCACCCCAGCCCATTCTTATTCTTCTGATTATTTCAGTCTCATGATCCGGATCCGCGGTCACTACCTGCCCTAAGTAGGTGTATTCCCTTACCACTTCCTGTGCCTCGCTACCTATTGTAAATTGCTGTTCTCTTCCGAGACTGTTAAGCATTACTTTAGTTTTCTGCAGATTAATTTTTAGACCCACTCTTCTGCTTTGCCTCTCCAGGTCAGTGAGCATGCATTGCAATTTGTCCCCTGAGTTACCTAGCAAGGCAATATAATCAGCGAATCGCAAGTTACTAAGGTATTCTCCATTAACTCTTATCCCCAATTCTTCCCAATCCCAGGTCTCTGAATACCTCCTGTAAACATGCTGTGAATCACGGCATAATCACGATTGAATGACTATAGTGTGATTACACTACAATGACGAAGAAATTTTGTCGTCGATGGAAAGGCGAAGGTGGTATGACGACAATGGGATGACGTTACTGAAGTGATAACGATAATAAAACGACAGTGTGACGACGGCACCATGGTGGAATGCTGGAATGACGACGATGCAACGAACACGACGGTACCACGACCCCGAACGCGTACATATGGCCCAAGCTATATTAGGCAACTTGGACCATTGGGTCGGAGTAGAAGGCGTAACGACAGCATGACGAGGGTCTGATCAAGTGAAATGACGACGATTAAACAACCACGATGGCATAACTATGGCGGTGTGACGTCGAATTCATGGCGACTGTATGACCCCGATGGCGTGACTACAAGGGCGTCACGACCACAAGCGCCTACCTAGTGGCCCAAGCTATTAGACAACTTGGAGGCTTCAGCGACCGCCGAGTGGCGTCGGTTGGCAGAAAAACATGGGATGTCGTATTCATGTCCTTGAAGGTGAAGGGCGCTTCTGCGGTCTTTTGGCGAGGCTGGCTGGGTCGAAGCGCGGTGAACGAGTGTTGCAGTTGTTGGAGGAATGAGGAGGAATGAACGTGTTCCCTTTCTTTATTTTTGAAGACAAGGCCTTCTTTGGAAACTTCATATTGACTTGGGATTCTCGGCGTCTGGGTTCGTCGCGACTTTCGTCTCGTAAATTGGACGATTTGAGGTCTTCTAGTGCACATACCCAGCGGCACATGCCCAGTGGTACATACTGTTACGGTTGACGTGTAACACCCCGGGCAGAAAGGATGCTTGAAAGACCCTGCTCAACCGGAACGGAAGATGGATTCCTAATTTACTATGGTTGCCTCGTGTGGTTGCCGGTCTGGCAGGCACCCCACAGTGATGACAGGCCCCTTTGTGTGTTTGACCAAGGGGAGGACCCTTTCCACGAACTGTCCGACTCTAGGGCAGAACGCTTTCCGCGAACCAACGTCGCCTAGAAGAAAGGATCAGCCACCTATGATCCCGGATCCGCGGGTTGCCACCGGCGGAGGCAAGCTCGTGGAAAGTGACATGGGAAAGTGGGAGCAGACACAAAGCAACGGTGGCGACGTGCAACGTCACCTGGCAAAGTGGGAGTAGCCACAAAGCAACGTCACGTGGGAAAGTGGGAGCAGCCGCAAATCTACAACCAGACTCAGTGCCTGTGACGTGACGTTGACGTGAGCAATAACCCGCCTACGATATTAGTGGGTCTATTTAAGGGGCATCGCAATGTACTTTTTCACTTCATTTCATTCTCTTCTTATCCTTCCCCAACTATTGAATAAACTGCAAGTTTCGCACTAAAAATTGTCTCGTCCTGGAAATTGTCTCGCCATGGTCTACCTGCCTGCAGCCCGCCGACAACGCCACGCTACCCAATAGTAACGCCGGTCGAGGTTAGAGAAACAGGCGTCGCAACAATACCCAGTGACCCAACTTGACGCGAAAGAATTTCATTGAAGAGCGGCAGATACTCAGTGACTCAAAATGGTCCGACGGTTGGTTTTGAACCCTGAATCTTGAGCACGGCCGCCCGACGCTGGTCCCATCAGACCACGGACTATATTGCCGGTGACCTAAGTTGGCGGAAAGACTGTTAGATAAAAAGAATCATCAAAGTGCGAGTTCTCAAAGAATGCCAATGTCACTAAAAGTCATTAAAGGCGTCCTGAGCCACTCCTCGGGCTTGATGAAAAAACAGTCCCCGGATAGCATACGCTGCTGGGAGCATCTCAGCCAAGTTTTACAGTCGTTTGCGGCACGTGGAGCTCGCAAGCGGAGCGCGAAGTCACTTTTCTCCCAAGTGTTCTCTTTTCAGCAAAAGCCTGCTCCTTACTATTTTCCGGACGCTTTGTTTCGTAGTATATCAGATTCCCATACCCCGCTGCTGTTGGCCAATAGCTGACATCAATCAAGAAGGGTCGTAAGCAAAACTGGCAGAGGGTCGGCTCTCGGCAAATCACTGGAAGCCGATCATGTCGGCATGAGGAGCTTGGCCCGTAAAAAAGGCCGACCTATGTTGCCGGCCTCGTCAGCGCTGGTTGGGCCACGGATGCCGATATATATATATATATATATATATATATATATATATATATATATATATATATATATATATATATATATAAATCTTCTGTTTGACTTCTTCTCTCCTCCTCTATTCACCGCTTCGGGCGTGACAGAAAGGAGTTAAGGAGACCGAGGGTCCTTTTGGCGGGGGAAAAAATGCCGGCAGATCCCACGCCCTGTGAGAATCTATGTTATGCGAAGCAATGTGCGGGGAGCCTACCAAATTAACGAAACGACCATGAGAGCACCTAGACGAAGGCGGCTGTTTCATGAGCTACATGACACACATCATGATATTCATGTCATGACCGATCATTTATGTTCGTCATACACTTTTGTCATACCATGCCAATTTTGGTACATACCAAGTTAACGAAACAACCACGACGTAGGCGGATGGAAGGATGGACGGACGGACGGACGGATAGATAGATAGATAGATAGATAGATAGATAGATAGATAGATAGATAGATAGATAGATAGATAGATAGATAGATAGATAGATAGATAGATAGATAGATAGATAGATAGATAGATAGATAGATAGATAGATAGATAGATAGATAGATAGATGCTGTCAAAGTAGCAAATGTTCGCCAAAAGATGCTTCGCATTTAAAAGCGTTCAGTGGGCTTCTTGATCAGCGCCGTTTCACGCGGTTTAGTTGGCGCTGCGCTTTTTGTTCGCGAGAAATCCGCTTTAAACATGCATGGAACATTTCTATCCAGAGCATTTTCACCTCCTACGGACCTCCGTATTTACACGTCGCACGTCTTATTTACGCTATTTAAGCCCATCTTTTGTAGAGTTAATTTGCGAGAGTGTGCGCAAGTACCGTTGAGGCTGCGTTTCTTTGTTTCAAGAGCTAGTCTACAATTTTCGATAGGTTGAAATTGGCATGTTAATAGCGCAGTCTAGATGCCTTGTGGTCTTTGTAGCTGCATAGAATGTGCACGAGTTCACACGCCAATGCTTGTCGGGCAAGCGAATTAAGAGAGTGGGTGCATCGTGGCGTGTGTGGAGTGCTGATATGTGTGCATGCAGTGCCCGTGGCATGCTATATCGGTCGTGCGCGCGATGTATCTACGTTGCGGTCGTGGAGACGCGCGTTTGAAGAAAGGCAAACTTTGCCCCGCTCGCGTCAGATTTTTGCGATGCATATTCATTTTGAGGCTAAATAACACGAGACTATGTGCGATGCGTATCTTGTGTTTGTAACGAGAAATCACGGATTTATCAGAGTCTGTACCTATGTACAATGCTTAAAGAGTTTTGAGAGACCACGAAGCATCTGGTTCAATATTCTGCACACAAAAAATCATTACACATGTCCCGTTTCCTAAACTTGTATAGTATATGTCTTTATTTCAGGTGCCAGAGCGGGACCATTGCGGAAGCAGGCAAGGGACAAGGCTGCAAAGTTCTCCGGCGAATGTGCTAATGCAATCCGAGGAAGGATATTTCCAAATGCCCTTACAAGACTGTCATTGATTATTTTGTGTTTGACCCTACCGGGCTAACCTGCTATTACAGCATTTCACAACAAAGTCTTTCAATTTCTGTTGTATCTGAATACAGTTCAATAAAATTTGACGAAAGATCAACTGTAGTGATAATTTGTCTACAAAACGCGTGCCTTCTGTAGCACTTCTTGAATAGGTGTACGGTACGGTTGCGCGATTAAAAGACAGGACAAAAGATACAAGACACACAGCGCTAACTTGCAGCAGTGTTTATTATCGAAAACCAGCACGTGCTTATACGTCCTTTGCACTCATAGACACACAGTACGTTATACGTACTGTGTGTGTCCCTAAGTGTCTTCTTTTGTCCTGTTTTTTAATCGAGCTACCGTACAATTCAATATGCGTTACCAACAAGCCTGCATTGAAACCCCCGTGAACTTTATTTCCATAGCACGCTTTAAGATACACACGCGTACATAAATAAAATAGAGGACTATACAGGATGTTCTTTCTTGAAAAAAATGAAAAAATGTTTGCAGTCACTGACCAAGTCAAACGAAAAGAAAGACCTTTCGGAACCCGCACGGGTTCCTTGTTCACAATTAGGCGGACAAGACGAGTAGTGGCATATTAAAGGCTAAGTTTGTGATGTAATGACTGATTGTAGATGATCGGCATGCTTCCTGTTGCTCGGTTCATGTTCCCGGTTGTCGATCGGATGAAGGATGACTCAAGAAGCCACGTTGTCAGATTTCGTTCTTTGGCTAAAATTGCCGCGTTTCCCAATCAATGTGATGTCCGGACGTATACGCATGCTCGTCAAGCGCACTAGAAGAAATATCTTCATTTCTGACGTCACGCTGGTGCTCCTTGAGTCGCCGTGTGAACTTGCCAGTTTCGCCGATATAGACCTGGCTGCAACCGCCGCAAGGAATCCGGTAGACAACCCCAGAGAAGTTGATATCTGGTAGGTGGTCCTTAACTTTCACAAGCGTGTTCCGTAGCTTGGAGTTTGGCACGTGCCCAATGCGCAAGTTGTACTTCGCAAACACGCGGGACGAAGCTTCGCTTATCCCGCGAACATACGGAGTGCCTGCGCTGGCGGAAAAGATCTTAGGATTAGCTGTCACTGGCTGCAAAACTTTCTTTTCAGTTCTTGCCGTAAAATGATCGGGGTAGCCATTTTTGAAAAGTCCCCGCCGTACCATCTCGAGCTCGGATTGCAGACGGTCTTTCCGACGTAGACGTAGCACTCGTCAAGAGTGACGAAGCAACCGATTTCTTGTGAGCCACGGGTTGATTAGAATGGAAATCAAGGTACCGGCCTGTGTGCGTAGGCTTGCGGTATACGGTGAAGGACAGCTTGCGACCTTTCCGAAGGACAAAGACGTCAGGGAACGGCAGGCAGTCGTCTTTTTCGATTTCTACAGTAAACTGTAGCTTTGGGGGCACTGCGTTGGAGCTCACGTAGAAGCCTATGGAGGTCTTCTTTTCGTAAGACGCAAAAACAGTCGTCCACGTAGCGGTAGAACACCTTAGGTCTTGGTTGAAAACCGGCGAGAACTCTGGCTTCGAGGGCCTCCATTACCAGGTTAGCGGTAGTTACGGATATGGACGCGCCCATAGCGGTGTCATCTGTCTGCTTGTATATCCTCGAGCAGTAGGAAAAATTCGTGTTGCTGAGGCAAAATTTCAACAACGTGCTGAGGTCCTCAACGTCAAAGAACGTGCGTTCGGCGAGAGCATGGTCGTTTTTTAAGAAATTCTTCGCATGAGCTGACGGCCAGACCGACAGGCACACTAGTGAACAAGGCTACGACGTCGAACGACACCATAACGTCCTCAACGTGCAATTGCAAGATGGAGAGCTTTTTAACAAAGTCCGAGGAATTCGCCACGTGTGTCCCAGATTTGCCAGCTAAGGGGCTCAGTACTCTGCGCAAATATCCTGATAGGTTCTGCAGCGGAGACCTGGTAAAGTCCACTATGGGTCGCAAGGGGACGCCGAGCTTGTGGACCTTGGGTAGACCGTAAAGGGGGGGGGGGGAGGGGGGCTGAGCCGTTGGTGCAGAGCAGGTGGTAGTACAACTTCTTTTTGTCCCGAGGTACGTACTTGAAAAGGCTGGGCAGAAGTTCTTGCAGTGTCCTTTGTACCCTACTTGTGGGGTCGTAAGACAACGGAGCGTAAGTTTCCTTGTCTTCCAACAGGACCAACATTTTTCGGTCGTAGTCGCCTCTATCAAGTAGCACAGCACGTTTCCGACTCGGTAAAGTTCCCAGGACGGTCACTGTTTGTTTATTTTCTGCCTGATCGCTCGCGGGTATGCACAGTTGCAATAGATTTGTTCTTGCTGGGCACGGAGGCTTGTTCTTTGCGTTGTGATAATCTGTAGCAAATAGGCATTATCGCTAGTCACTCGCTTACTGTATGGACCGTCAGGAAACGTTCGGCTTCGAACACCATTTGGCTGTCGGTGCAGTCGCCGTCCCACATGCTTCAGCGCACATTGGTTCAAGTATGCGCCCGTTCACTTATTCTTAATACGTTGACAATATAGTGGGCGTAAGTTTGCGTGTGAGTTGGATGTGTGTAGGCAACGTGCGAGAAACTTATGCCCAGAAGCGGCGCTACTCCCATTGTCTCCGTATAACGAACGGAACTCACTCGTGCAGACGTTCCGAGGCTGAAGTCCTTTCCATGAAGGTTAGCGCTACGTACAACGCTGGCGGATTAGAGAATTTTCTTATACTCCAGGGAAGCCATGCATCGCGAAGAGCCGGCAACACAGACAGTCCGTATGTAGCAGCGGTTTGTGAACTTGGACACACAGATTCATTCCATTGCTTAATAGGCCGGTCACAATTTTTGCAGCCAACTACTGCACACGTTTTCGCTCCACCACTCCATATTCTGCAGCATGGGTGTAGCACAGTGCGTTAGCGAAAACACAGTTGCATTTCGACAGCTGATCATGCAGAAGTAGGGCTGAAGAGGTAATTCTTATTCGTGCGATTTCGCTAAGGCAACGTGCGGCGCGCCGCCGACAGCGCCATCTCGTTTCTCTAAAGCAAACTGCGGCGCGAAAAGGGTCATAGTGGCATCTACGTGAACATCCAAAATGAAATTTGAACTGTGCGTCACAGTGATATTTAAAAGGTGGAGCGTTGTGGCACGCCCCGCTATACGGCTTAGCCTTCGCAGTGCCTGGCACTGAAGAAGGAGCGGAAGCACCGCGAACCATGCACCATGACCGACAAGTGGGGGTGAGTACTGACAGAGTCTGCATCTGTCTGAAGTGCCTCGCTTTCGTAGTATGAGCGTTAACGCGGCGCGCTCCTCATAGGCCTAGCTGTCGGCGCTCAATAATAAACACCATGCAGGAGCCCTCCTGCACATTTTTGTAAGTACTCTAGAAACAAGGGAAGGCTTTTGCTGTCAAAAATTATAATCGTGGGCAAACAAAAAACACAGAATGGTTTACAGACGCTATCTTTTTACCGAAAACACAGTGAATACCCACTGCGTGCGGTCGACGTGACGCAGCCGCCCGAAACGGCTGCTTGCATGAAAAGTAGGCAATCGCTGTGGGAAAACTATGTGAAAATTATTCGTATTGTCGGTGTTTGTATACCGAAATGGAGCGTGACAGAATGATGCAGTGATCGTACTGATTCCCAGCGACGTACCGACTGCGCGTCTGCATGCACGTCCGCGCACGATGTTTCGCTTTCGCTGCGAGCGCGTTTTCGCACCGTGTCGTGAGCTTTAGGCCGCAGCATATGATCATTTGAAAGTGTACAAGCAACCATTGTTGCGTGGACGCTATCGAAACTGTTAAAAAATAATTTCGTGATGTGCCGTCTCGGCGATTCAATCTATTTTTTTTTCTTCAAAATTCTTATACGTTTCAATATCATTACTTCTCATGTTGCGCCGCACTGTATGTTTATCGGTGTTCTCAGCGAGCAATTTCCCACTGCTTCTTTTTCTTAATCAAGTACATTCATTGTTTGGTGCTGACACAAACATGAGCATATACCATGCCTTTTTTTTTAATGCGCTCCTTACCGTTCCCTTTTAATTCCAGTGTACTTGCAAGTATATAGCGTTGTTACGATCGGTCTGCGGAGGCTGGCGATCTTCGCAGGAGCGACTTCCGAACCCTTCCCAGCCCGCTGCGAGACTTGCTTTGTAAAGACAACAATGCGCCGCCTCAACAGCCCAACGCAGCCGGCATGTCTAGCCAGACGCGGTGGGCCGAGTATTGTTAGTTGATTCGCTGTCGCCTTCATGGTTTGCTTGGAGCGAGAGAACTCCTGGAAAAGGATGTTTTGCAGTGCTTTCTCATGGGCCCCAGAATTCGTCGCAGTCAATGGACAGACGCTGTGACTACTGACTGCGGTGTCAGCTCTGGGATCAAGAGGCACCTGCTCGGACCAAGACCACTGTCTACGAGAACCCTCTCACCTCGGTGTGTTCAGTGAAACCAAAGTGCGGAAGTGAGTGTGTGAACCCTCCACCTCAAAGGCGGGTCGACCATGATGACTTTGGATGATCCCATTGGTCGAAGGTTGAACGGCCGTTTTCACTCACCTAGGGATCTAGGGAGGACAGAGTGTTTTTAAGCAGCCGTTTCCGGCTCTTCGGTGTGCATTCTCTTTCAGTCATGCTAGACTGATGAAATGTAACGTTCTCCACCCTTCACGTAGATATTGTAAATAAATCCCATATTCCTCGTTCTCGATCCCTCCCTTCAACAACGTCCTCAGCGTGGATGAGTCGGACGATAGCATGGGCCAGCTACCTTTTAATTCATGCCCGACCCCAACTCTTACAGCGTCGACAAGTTCATAGACCAAAGCTTTATGACATTAGCCGGGCAGCGGGCGCGGGCGAGCGTCTCAGTGCGCGTTCGGCTATTCCCCGAACATCTCAGCCCCCACGCCGTACCAGAAATCTTCCTCGCAGAAGTGCTTGATGCACACCCAAGTTGTAGCCGATGGCTGTTTGCCGGTTCTAAGTTTCAGGATCCAAGCTTCACACAGCTTTTCCTTCGGGCTCATGTGAAAGGTGACACCGAGCTCAGTTGCGCACGTCCGGTGCAGCGGCACCGAGCAGTAGCCTACCATGTTGGACGCCTTAAAGGGCAGCTAGCTACTACCTATTAAAGTGTTTTCAGGTGCTGTCAATCCGACACCGGAAGCGGGAAAACCTCCCCCACTTAATAAGAATAGCAGTGCAGGCGGGACTTCATACTTTTGTTTTCAGCTCGCTTCGGCGCTTCCGAAGCAGCCGACGCGGCCGCTGTGTCCCCGTGATCCCTCATGCCACGTCCCGCCGACGGCGGCGCCAGCTTTTCCAGTTGTGTAGTTCGCCCTCAATAACTCCACTTCTGTTATACGCATCGAAGCGCTTTTTGCGGCGAGGTATTAGTAAAATAGCCTACTTTAACTGCAAAGGCATTTCTCCGCTTCGATAAAAAGTGATTCAGGTTCTGCTTAAATGCTCATCGAGCAAGATTAAGCTGCTGGAATTTTCGCAGCAGCACACAGCGACAACTGCGGATGTTTTTATTCCATATATATATATATATATATATATATATATATATATATATATATATATATATATATATATATATATATATTACAACGGGGGTGTTCGCCTAGCAGCGCTAGTTCTAGGTTTGCAGCGGCAGGCTTAAACAGGTCGGTACTATGGCGAAACGGGGAAGCAAGCAATTCTTGTCGTCTTCTCTTTCACAAGCACTATGCCCACTGCCCAGTGCCTTCAATACAATCACTCGCCACCGAAAGAGTAGCCATCCTTTCGAAGGGCAGGAGAACACACGGGGGTCATGGCACTGCTTGAGCCTGGAGACGTGGACAATTTCCTGGCTGCGACGACGCTGGTCGGAAGGCGCTTCCATTGGCTCGATGAGGTAGTTGACCGCGGATGTTCGTTTCAGTACCCGATAAGGACCGTGGTACTTGGAGAGCAGCTTGGAGGAAAGGCCTGGAGGGGTAGAGGGCACCCACAACCAGACTAGCGAGCCAGGAGAAGAGCACGTAGCCGTAGCGGATGAATCGTGGCGATGCTTTTGGCACCACTGGTCCTGGGATGTGAACGAACGAGCGAGCTGGCGACATTCTTCGGCGTAAGCAGCCGCTCTAGAAACAGTCGTCCACTCCGAAGTACATGAAGGTTCGTGTCCATAAAGGAAAAAAAAGGGGATAACCTAGTCGTGCTTTGCGTGGCGGTATTGTAAGCGTAGGTCACTAAAGGCAGAATGAGATCCCAATTCGTGTGGTCAGATGAAACATACATGGCCAACATGTCGCCAAGGGTGCGGTTGAAACGTTCTGCCATCCCATTAGTTTGAGAATGATATGCAGTGGTAGTGCGGTGAATGATGCGAGACTCCTTTAGCAGCGCTGCAATGACGTGGGAGAGGAATACGCGACCGCGGTCGCTCAGTAATTCTCGAGGTGCTCCATGGCGTAAAATCAGGTGTTGAAGGATAAAACTGGCGACGTCTTTTGCTGTGGCAGATGCAAGGGCTGAAGTTTCAGCGTACCACGTGAGGTGCCCGATAGCAACAATAACCCAGCGGTTGCCGCTTGGAGTGTTGGGAAGCGGACCATATAGGTCAATGCCGACGCGGTCGAATGATCGCGCGGGGCATGGTAAGGGTTGCAAGGGGCCGGAGGCATGTTGAGTTGGCGTCTTGCGTCGTTGGCATATGAGGCATGACCGGACATACTGGCGAACCAAATGGTACATACCGCGCCAGTAGTACCGAAACTGGAGGCGAGAGTACGTCTTTAATACACCAGCGTGGCAGCATTGTGGGTCGTCGTGGAACGTGGGGCAGATCTCGGAGCGGAGATTTCGGGGTATAACAAGCAACCACTTGCGGCCGCTCGAATTGTAGTTGCGGCGGTACAGCAAGTTATCCCGAATGATGAAGTGCGTGGCTTGACGACGAAGCGTCCGAGAGATCGGCGCTGGCGACTGTCTAGACAGGAAGTCAATAAGCGAATAGATCCATAGGTCCTTGCGCTGCTCTGATGGCATGTCGGAAATATTGAGGACGAAGGCACCGCAGCTGGAAATAGACGAGGGGACAGGACCAGAGGGCAGGGGTGACCGGGATAGAGCGTCTGCGTCTGAATGCTTTCGGCGGGAGCGATAAACAACGCGGATGTCGTACTCTTGTAGGCGCAATGCCCAACAGGCGAGCCAACCAGTTGGATCGTTTAGTGAAGATAACCAGAGTAGGTGTGATAAGAGCGACGTGACTGAGTTGGCTATCTTGGGCGCATGTCTTCCGTGTTAAACACGTCGCACGTGTGCCGATAAGCGATACATCGTGCCTACATAAACCCTTGTTTTTTGTGCAATAAAGGAATCTTGCAAAAGCTGCTGCTGCGTCCACATCGGTTGTTACAATGGGGCATGATGGTCGGTCACGATATCAAATGGACGCCCGTACACATAAGGACGAAATTTGCCGATAGCCCAAATGATGGCCAGACATTTCTTCTCAGTAACCGAGTAGTTCGCCTCGGCTTTGGTAAGGGTGCGGCTGGCATACGCGACGACCTACTCTTCGAAGCCATCCTTGCGTTGTGCAAGAACAGCGCCGAGCCCGACACAGGTAGCGTCCGTATGGATCTCAGTTGGAGCAGAGGGATCGAAGTGTCGAAGTACTGGAGGAGAGGTGAGAATGCGTTGTCGCACGCCGGGGACCAGGCTGACAGGTCAGAACTTCCGGTGAGAAGCTGCGTCAAGGGGGCGATGATAGAGGCAAAGTTACGGGCGAAGCGCCGGAAATATAAGCACAGGCCGATGAAGCTGCGAAGCTCTTTCATGGTGGTTGGTTTAGGAAACTCGGATATGGCGCCAAGTTACGTGGGGTCCGGGAGGATACCGTCTCTTGAAACTACATGGCCAAGAATAGTAAGCGTGCGAGCGCCGAAGTCGCATTTCTTCAGATTTAGTTGCAGGCCTGCAGTGGAGAGGCACGCAAGGACTTGCTCGAGGCGGTTGATGAGCGACGCGAAGTCGTTGTAAAAAAGCCAAAATGTCATCTAAAAAACAGGCACGTTTTCCACTTCAGCCCTCGAAGAACGGTGTACATCATGCGCTCGAAAGGGGCAGGCGCATTGCAGAGGCCGAACGGCATGACTGTAAATTCATATAGCCCATCAGGTGTTACGAAGGCTGTCTTTTGGCCATCGGCTTCTGCCATCGGCACTTGCCAGCACCCGGAGCGCAGATCCAGCGAGGAAAATAATTCAGCTCCCTGCAGACAGTCCAAGGCATCGTTGATGCGCGGCAGAGGATAGACATCTTTGCGCGTTATTCGGTTTAGGCGGCGATAGTCGACGCAGAACCGAATGGAGCCATCTTTTTTTTTAACGAGGACAACCGGAGATGCCCAGGGACTGTTAGAGGGCTGGATGATGCCACGTTCCAGCATGTCGTCAACGTGCTGGTCGATGATACGGCGTTCAGCAGCCGACACACGATACGGACGCTGGCGCAATGGTGTTTGTTGACCGGTGTCGATACCGTGAACGACTGCGGATGCTCGACCCAAGGATGGTTGGTCAATGCCAAAAGAGGAACGAAAACGTTGGAGGAGCTTGATGATTTCTGTGCGCTGCGCAGGTGCGAGTTCTGCGTCGATGGCACGAGCGAAGACGTCTACAGGGGCATCGGTCGCGGCGGGAGGAGCGACGGCACAAATCAGAAGTGATGCCGTATCACCAAACATGGTGGCTGGAAGAACGCAATCGAAATGTTCAGAAGTACCCAGGCACTCGCCGCGGAGTAGGGATGATGGGCAGGCGGACGGATTGCACACTAAAGGGCAGCTGAACCTTCGCAAAAAGTGAGGACAGCAAACGAAAGCAGAAAGTTCCGGCGGCGCGCTCAAGCGGCCGATGGCGAAAAGAGAACAGATGAGTTCGCAGCAGTTAGATGATACCGGGACAAGAGCGGCGGAGAAAGGTGCGATATCGATGTCAGAGGCGGCAACAACTTTAGGAGAATAATGATCGTCAGGGTCAAAGCACGACCGGTACTGATAACGTAAGTTCGGCACGAGCGCAGTCGATAAGAGCTTGATTGACAGATAGGAAATTCCACCCAAGGATAACGTCGTGCGTGGAACGAGATAGGACGACAAATTCGATAACATGCATAACGCTTTGAATGGCGACCCGGGCTGTGCACGAAGCTGAAGGCTGAATGCGATGCGAAGTACCGTATGCAGAGAAAGAGAGGTAAGGGGAATGGTCACTTTGTTCAAATTGCGGCAAAGCTTCTCACTAATAATCGAAACGGCGGCTCCGGTGTTGATAAGTGCGTGTACGGTGACGCCGTTTACGGACAGTTCAATTTCGTTCGCCGGGTTAGAATGAGGCCTTTAAATGTTCGACGTAAACGCAGTTCTTGCCTCTGGAACTGCGACTGTTAGTTTTCCGCTCGGGCTGGGCTGTGTCGGCGAACCATCGCGGAAATGGATCGGCGACGTGGGGAAGGCGACCGGCATGAATCGATGGGGTGGCGACTGTAGGACGAGTCCGGAGGAAGGTTAGATGGGTCCTGACGCGGAAGTCGAGCAGGCCTGTAGCTTGAGGCGCCCCCACTGTCATGTAAATTGTGGCTGCGACGGTGGCAGAATCGTGCTACGTGGCCCGGAAAATGGCAGTAATAGCATATTGGCCGGTCATCAGGTGTACGCCACGGGTTGGCGACAGGGGCTCCAGCGGCTGAATAAGGGACGACAATCGGACGCGAAGGTGGCGGCTGCACATGGAAGGTACCGGTGGCCCGGTAGGCATCAGGAGCCGGAGGAACGTAAGGCAGGGCGACAACGTCAGCGTACGTTAGCGGTCCAGCTGCAGGCTGCGGAGGAGGGGCAGATGGCAGCGCCGCGGCAACTTGGGTCTGAATGAAGTGGCGAAGCGAAGGAGCCAAGATTGTCGACGGCTCGGGTGTGCTGTTCGCCAGAGAGAGTTGGCGTGCGACTTCCTGACGGATGAACTGCTTTATCTCTGGCATTAAAACCGATATGTCGGCAGCGTCGCGGCCGAAATCCAACGGAGATAGATCCGCGGTGTCCTGCTGAGCAGCGCGTGTTGATGCACGCTGCTTGCGCAGCTCGTCGTACTGCTCATAAAGCTGTATGACCTCGGCAATCGTCTGGGGACCCTTCGCGACGAGCATCTGGAAGGCATGCTCATCGATGCCTTTCATGACGTGCTTGATCTTGTCAGCTTCTTCCATAGATGAGTTGACGCGCTTGCAGAGCGAGAGCACGTCTTCAATATGACTGGTGAAGGTCTCGTCCTGGCGTTGAGCTCGACGACGCAAGCGCTGCTCAGCACGAAGCCGGCGAACGGCGGGACGGCCGTAGACCTCTGCCAAAGTTGTCGTGAAAGCCGACCAGGTGTTAAAATTGGCTTCATGATTGCGGAGCCATAGGTTTGCCACGTAAATCAAGTAAAAGATGACATTTGTGAGCTTGGCGCGGTCGTCGCACTTATTATAGGCCCTTACGCGGTCATATTCGGCGAGCCAGTCTTCCACGTCGTGGTCATCTGTGCCGCTAAATATAGCCGGATCGCGCTGCCGGATGACGCCATAGCATACGATGGCCGGGGGCACGGGAGCAGCAGCCTGGGACGGTCCTGGTTCATCCATTGAAATGGCTGGTGGTAGCGTCCGATCGACTGCGGAGTTCCAGGATGTCGAAGAGAAACCCAGCATCTCCACCAAATACAACGGGGCTGTTTGCCTAGCAGCACTAGTTCTAGGTTTGCAGCGGCAGGCTTAAAGGGACCCTGAAACGATTTTTACGATTTTCTACAAACGTACTCAGTCGTTAGAGTAGGTCATTCTGATCATTAATTGACACATCAGAGTACTCCGCGTAAAGCGTGTAATTAATTATAAGGTTTTAAAAATGCACATCGCTGCCGATCGCAGCACACTGCTCGGCGGAATTTTAAGCCGCCCCTACCCATATGACCGAAATCGCCCATATGACGTCAGTGGGGCGAGCTATCCGATTGGCTGACCAGGGCGCGTGATCGATAATTTTTCCAACTTTATGGTAAACAAATGATGTTCGTAACAGTTGGAATGTTAGTTCATTTGTTTTTATAAAAAGAAAGTAACATAAAGAGAATGCACAAGAACAATTTTTCAGTACACTTAAGCACTTCCGGCACACAAGTGTCGTCTGCTTGTGTTACAACGTACTCCATTTTGACGAGAGCTCCGCGGTCAGAGTCGGTCTCAGTTTTTTCGCGAGCACTATGATTCGACTTTGTTACCTTGTGGACTGCAAACGTAGCGACTGGTAATATGTCAAGCTACGACATCGTGTGCCTCTGCAAGGCAGCATACGAGCGAACTGGCTGCTGCGCATCGGACTGCCGCTATCCGATCGGTGCCAGGGTTTGCGCGTTTGTGGCCGTCACTTTACACCGGAAGATTACTAACGCAATAGCGTTTCGCGAGTCCGGTATTAGGGCAAACGCAAGCGCAAGGGGACAGGGTCTGGCCGCTTGACTGTGCCGTAACGGGATGAGTAGAAGCGCAAATGTGAATGGTCTGCACGGTGCAGCCACCTGGTGGCACAGAGCTCAACCATACACAGCAGCAGTAACGAAGTGTATTCTTCTTTACTAGGTCGCGGGATCGAATCCCGGCCACGGCGGCCGCATTTCGATGGAGGCGAAATGCGAAAACACCCGTGTACTTAGATTTAGGTGCACGTTAAAGAACCCCAGGTGGTCGAAATTTCCGGAGTCCTCCACTACGGCGTGCCTCATAATCAGAAAGTGGTTCTGGCACGTAAAACTCCATAATATTAATTTATTCTTCTTTACTGCTGGTGTGTATTTTTCGCAGGAGTGTAATCATCAACACGTTGTTTTTATAAATGTTTAAGATGTTTTATACTTGCTTAGAGCAATATTACCGCTTTGTGTGGCTGGTTATGTGCTGCGCCAACAAGTGGCTGGACCGTGCAGACCGATCAGGCCACTCACGTACGTTTACGCTAAAGTTCCTTCATCAGCTTGAGTTTATGCCTCCAGCCATTTGCCGAAAGGACCAGCTTGCCTGTGGTTACCGGAATACCAGACACATTCAGCGGTACGGCAGAATGCTCGCAACGCACGCTGCTTCGATAGCTCTCGCTTGAGGTCGACGGCCAAGCGGCCAGCGGAGAGGTTTCGCGCGGGCTGGGTGGGGCTCCAAAACAACCGGAAGTGGACGATGTGACTGCGCATCGTGACGCAAAACCAGTGAAGGCGGAGCTTAGCCCCGACCGCTCGGCGAACGAGTTGAGGAGGAAAAGCATGGCTAGGGAGGAGGGTAACTTCTAATCGCGTGTAGCTCCATTAATACGTAACGCTTCACTTAAATTGTGCTGCGCACGTTCTACTTAAGCTGCACCCTACGCGTCTACAAAATTTGCCCGAATCGTTTCAGGGGCCCTTTAAAGGCCAGAGTGAGAGCGACGAGGTGCTGTGCCAGCAGAGGACTGTAGAGACAGCTAGGCCAGCTGCGAACAAATTGGCACAGTTACCGCGCGTGTACGTCGAATCTCATGGTAGCGAGGTCGTTAGCGAGGTACAGAATACTGCGGACTTGACAGACGCGAGCACCCATGTCGAGTCAGATCTGCGTACCGAAGTGAGGTGCCAGCTGGACGATGCAGTTGAGAGTAGTTCTCAGGATTGCGAGCTACGCAGCTGAAGAGAAGACAACTTCATTGCTCAGGGATCAGTGCAGCTCTCCGCCAGTCTAGATAGCCTAGTTAGGGATGATTCAGTTATTAATCATTCGGACTGTGCGCGTGAGACAGCGATCGATACCGACGGGCTGTGTGCCGTTGCACAGCGTGAGCTGGGCAATGCAGTAGAGGGCAGTTCGCAAGAGTGCGAGTTGCATAACTCGAGTAAAGCCTGCTGCATTGTTCAAGAGTCGGTTGAGGTGTCCGCCAGTGGAGGCAAAGTGAGAGTAGATTTAAATATAGATCACTCAGACTGTGCGGGTAAGAGGCCGATCCGGGCCGACGAAATGTGTAACGGCCAGCACGAGGCGCGAGAGAGCGACATGAACGAGAATTCAAAGAAAAAGCGCCGCAGAAAGAAGCGCGCTAAAGATCGGAATGCGGTGACTAATGTAGCGCCGCCAAAGACTGCGAGAGACCCAAGAGGGCAGGGCCCGAGAAAAAGAAAGGTGCGGTCGTCGTTGACGATGTTGACGCACCCAACACGTTCGAGCCACCGGTCAAAAAGAGGCCGAGAAGCATGTTCTGCACGGACGCGGACAAAGGGCACGGTGCAGTTAAATTCCTTGTCGTTCCGTCGTTCTTTTCGAAGCTCAGCGTGTAGTACAAAGAAGCGCAAGGTGGCAAGACAAGACCAGGTGGGGAGTAGCGACGCGGCCAATCGAGGTCGTGATGAAAACGGGGCGTCAGGACGCAAATTGGCATTAGACTGTAACGTCTTGGGGGAGCTGATAGTGAGTCAGCCCTTTTGTTGTTCCTCGGTAGCCAGAGCAGCTTTCGGACCGCGACCACCTCGAGTACGACTCAAAAGTGTGAGTCAGTCGTAAACATTTGAAACGGGAGGCGAAGGCAGCTTCCATAGAAGTGAAACATGTTGTTTTGTTTTATTTTTTGAGCATCGGATAATTTTCGCGATTTCAGTTTCTTTCAATATGTAAAAGTATGAGCTTTGTTTGTGTTTTGTTAGAGAAGCTCGAGATTTGAAAGACGCATTTCTTGTAAACATGTAGTATCACGAGTTGTTATTGAGTAGATAGGCTTTCTTTTTGTGTGTGTGAGTAACCTGAGTGTCAAGGTTATTGTTGAGAGGCTATCGTAACGCGCGTGTGTGTTTTAGTTAACCTTCTTTTTTATGTGTTTTTTTTTATTTTCTAAGGTTAACCGCGTAGGTTTTCAGTAAGTGCGTGATTTGCACTAAGAGCTCTCAGGTCCATTAGCGTGTGTCCTGTGCGGACGGAAGGAAGCGGAAGGTTTATGACTGGGTTGCTCGTGTGTGTTGAGGGCAGCCGTATTCTGACTTCGGTAGTTAGCGTGCAGGGAACGAGTTATTAGAAGACACATTTGTTTGAAGGTTCCTTTGTGTTGCGTAAGCTACGCAAGTTTGGTTGTTCGTTTAAGGAAAGTGTCCTGTATGGACTAAAGGAACAAATGTGAGTAAGCGTGAGGAAAACTTTGTGTATGACGCGAGCCCGTGTTCGGAATAGGGACCACAAAACTTAGCGCGTTTGTGACGACGTACCTGTGGAGTTGGCCAGACGGTTCGGTGGCAACAGTACTTGAGATAAGTACGCCACTGTGATAGGGTAAGAACAGGCTGTTCGTGAAGTTAGGCTTCTTAAGTTATGGGCGGGTATTGGTAGTTGAGAGCCTTCGGTTCAGTTCTGCGTAAACCTTTACTCTTGTGCAGCGCGACAGTAGGGTTTGGTCGAACTCAAGAGGAACGTGAACGCTCGCTTTGGCGGCACGAAATTTCGGGGCAGAATTTGGGGTTTCCAGTTGAGTGACTTGCACTGAAATTTTGATAGGAAGCCTGGTGGGTTAACAGCTGATTCCGGGCGTTTGCACGCTGAGTGGTATTGTGTTGCTGGGTCGACTCTTCTGTGCCAGTTGTTGTGAGATGGTTGAAGGCATTCCAAGTACGCAGAGGTTGCAGAGAGCTAAGCCATGGTCTTGCTCACCGGCCATTCTCTTCCTGCCCAGCGGTTGCCAGCACTGGCCAGGCGAGATTTTCCGGGCCATGGAGGAGCTGTTAGGAATGGCCGTTCGGGGTGGCAACGTGTCAGCTATTTCAGCCCGCTGCACGTGTTCCAACCAACCGGACGGGGCGCACTTCAGAGAACTGCGAATAACCGGCAGCCACGTGGCGCGGGGTCAGCTCAGGAATGTGCTACCCGCCAGCGCCACCCTTGACGGAGCAGAGTTCTACGAAGCCCCCCTGACGTCGGCTCCGGACCTCTACACCTGTGTGTGTGTGCAACACGAGTATGTTAGCCCGCCTCCTCCAAAAGGGCGGGTCGTCTTCGGTGACGTCGAACGCTGACGTCGAACGATGACTGGACGAACGTTTCCGTTCGCTTGGAATCAAGGGGGGACAAGTGCTTATAAGCAGCGGTTGTCGGCTGCGAGAGTGTGCTCGTTGTCATGCTCGAGATGTACTAGTGAGCTGTGTGCTCGTTGCCGTGCGAGAATGGTACTCGTGAGCTTTGTGCTCGTAAGCTGTTTGCTGTATGCGTCGTCTTGCGGGCTCCATATGGGAGTCACGCTAGACTGTCGATGTATGTCTTGTCGAAAATGTTAATATGTAAATAAGTCCTGTTCACCGAGTTCCTCTCTACGACCTTCATCTCCTTCAAATGGTGGCAGCGGCGAGATCGTCCGACGACTCCTACACCTGGTTGACAAAGGTGGGATCGTCCGACAACTCCTAATAATGCGCTTACTTGCCGGCGTTCACGGCATCCGCAGCCGCGTGGGCCGTGAGGTGGGGAGGCCAGTCCGTGGTAAAGCGCCTCCATACACGTTTCCGCGGTGGTGGCTCGTGGATGCAGGGTCTTTAGTCCGTGGTACCAGTGTGTGTGACGGGGATCACTGGTCATGCAAGGGGCGATGGCGATCGGCTACGAGTATTGCTCGATATGTGACGCTTCCTTGGGTGATGTCGCTGCTGCGCTCAAATTTCGCATTACGGAGGATCTTAATCGTCGGTGAATTTTTTTTAGCGTATTTAGCAAGTTGTCGTATTTGCGTTCGGGCCAAATCAGCCAATTTGAGGATGCGTCTATGGTGTTTTGTAAGGCATTATGCCCTTAAAATGTTAATTACTAAGGTACTACATTGTGTCTACTGTTGCTGGCTTTCCCAGATTGCTCCGCCTGTGGTGGCGCTGAAGGTCAATCCTGACATGTGCATCAACTTCCCGACTCATGCCTAGCGATGTTGCGAGCCTTTCATTCGGAAGGGAAATGGTTACGAAATAGTTAGGAGAGTTGGGCTAAGCGCGTGCGACCTCGTTTACCACGCATCATCTACCCCAACACCAGTTTTCTCTGTGCAATACATATTGACACGTGTACTCGTTTATATTTTTCGGGTGACCGGTTTTCACCGTCTAAAAGATGTTATCGCTCAGCGCGGGACGCGCCCGCATGTGCCGGAAGTTTCTCGAATGTTATCGATGGTTATTTCTGCTGTCTGCTGTCAGCGAACCTTTTGTATCAGAACGGCAAGTTGGGCCAGTTGGTTGGGATTCGTATACAAAAATCGGGGGTATGCATTGGCTCGTGCGTAGCTCCTATTATTAGTGAAATTTTTCTAGGTTATATTGATAGGCAATTAGAGGGCCACCTTGCTAAACTTTCCAATAGGGTTTCTCGCTATGTTGATGATTTCGTTATATTTTTTTACCAGAGACATTCACGCCGAAGGTGTTGATGAAATTTTAACGTTATTCAGGCAGCACGGCATGGGCCTTGATTTTACTTTCGAAGTCCCTAAGGACCATCAACTGCAGTTTCTTGACCTGAGAATAATTTTTGGCAAAAATCATGTGTGCTGGAAATATGGTCCCAGGTCGGTTAAGCCCATTTTGAACTATAAATCCGGTCATGCCAAAGTAGTGAAGCGGGTTATAGCGAAGTCTATCCTGAATGCTGCATTAAAGAAGTCGTGTTTTCATGTGGCGAAGGCTGCTTTTTCCGATCAGGTAACTCGCCTACTGGACGCTGGTTACCCCGAAGCGATCATTTCATCTGTGAGTGAAAGTATGATTCGTGGCGTCAAGAGCATAAATGACCAAGGTATTCAAACTAAATTAGAAGAAAAAAGAAAAACGCAGTTGTACCGTATGTACACAAGCTAGCGCACGGGCTTAAGAACGTTGGTTCTAGATACAACATTGATGTTCGTTTTCCTGCGAAACATAACATAGGTCGCATATGCCCGTTACTTAATAATTTGCTGAAGGAAAAACAAGTGAAGGGGAAATGCACTGTCAAACATGTGAACAGATACATCAATTGTGCTAAGCAGGTTGTGTATGCCATACCATTATCTTGTGGTCGAGAGTACGTGGGACAAACGAAGCGATGTGTGAATGTTCGACTTCGGGAGCATGAGTTATCTTTTCAAGGGGTTGCGCCACTTCATCTCCCGGAGCATTGCAAGTCGTGCGGTTGTCGTCCTGAATTTAAAAGAAACTAGTGCCATTTTTAAACACGCAAGCATATTGACAAGGGAAAGGGAAATCGCCGAAGCTCACAATATAAAGATTAGGGACAAAGCGTGTATCAGTGTACCGTCTATCACTCTTTATGACAAGGAACTGCATTACCTATGTCAATTTTGATTATGTGTCAGTTTGTCACAGATGCCTCGACGCATATCTGTATCTTGTGCATGTCATGGTTATCAAA